>NC_061516.1:20787500-20950000 GCF_022379125.1 Scophthalmus maximus
GACAGTGATGCTTCTGGAACAGACCTGAAATATATGGCTGTTATGTGGATTGAGGAGATAGGGTTCGGTGGGAAGAACACAAAACAAGACAGAGCCAGCTGCTCAGTGTGGCAGTTATTTGAACTAAACGTCGGCTGATCTTTAGGGATAAAGACGTTTCATTCAAAAACCATGAATGTGACCCTCATGACAGCTCTAGAGGAAAGGTCAGGGAATCACCAAAGATATGAGAAGTCATCTTTCCTACACCATGAACGTCTGTGCAAAATGTCACGCCAGTCCATCCTGTGGTTACTGAGATATTTCAGTTTGGACCAAAGTGTTGGAGTGACCAACAGACCATCATTGCCATCCCTAAAACTGCAAGGTACATCCTCATGATGTCCACAATTTCTTTTACATATCTTACTTTGTGCAATGTCAAAAGGTCTTAAAACTGCAAGACTAAACTTGCAAACGGGAAATAAGTGATACACATGACCTGTCACATCATTTGCTGTTTCTTTGGGAGAGTAGTCGGATCATCTTTGTGCTTTACCTTGAGATGGCAACAGAGAGTGGGCATGTTTTTTATCTCAGGCCAGCGAAAGTACATTGGTACTGGTTTCATGATGGGGAGTCACCTCACCCGCTAATTTGATTCCTGGATTCCCGGCAACGTCTCTGGTCAATAATGTGTTGGTCCTACCTACACCGACACATCCATCATCTCCAATGGGATAAGAAAAGGTCAGCATCTGTTCACCACGTGCTTTGCGGAATGTAGCGTGATCGCGTGATAGGAGTCGACGCACCTCTACAGCAATATTGATTCCATTAAGGCATTTTAGGCACGTATACACAGATGTACAGTGGTGATCATCATTTCTGTTGTGTAAATCCATCTTCGCTATAACTGAGTGATCATAAAACCCTTAGTCTTTTATAAATCTCTTTCCAAACCCTTTTTTAATATAAAAAATATTTTATCATCAATAAAACATATCTCTTCCTAGTTCATTAAAAAAAAATACATTTCGGAGAAGAGAGGTTTCATAAGGCAGTGATTATATGTAATTTGATACAACTACGACTTGCAGCCGGATGTTCTGCTAATGCACAGATGATATACGTAGTTCGCCGCACAGGCTGAGAGTATATGTTTTCCATACTAAGGAAATACGGACTATACACGAGCAGGGGATGTTTGAATGCTTCTTTGATTACAACATTTTTGACGGATCAAATGAGTGAATTTTCCCCTGTTTCAATTTCTAAAAGGCACATTTTTTTCTTTGAAAGTCTCTTCAAATTCTGTCCTTTGTTTCAACGCCACCTTCCATCTCAGCTTTATTCCCGTCTTGCACCGATTCTTCTCCCTTTTGAATATATGCAGAATATGTCTGCCATTTGCAAAGACTGTGAAGTGGCTAATAAATGCAAAGGATGATGTTTCGAGCATAAGGAGAGGAGAAGAGTTGGAGAGGAGAGGAGAGGGGAGGAAGGAGAGACAAAATGAGGGGGAGGTCAACAGAAGGAGAGGCAGATGCTCCTGCCTCGGATGCCTGTGTGCGAATAATTATCCTGATGAGATTCCGAGAGCGGCACAAAAAATGTCTGTGTCGTGGGGAATAAGTCACGACACAACAGGAAAAAGAGACAGACAAAGGGTGATTAAGTGTGATATAAATATACAGTAGTAGAGTGCGTCTGTACGGTACCGTACGAGGGCTCAGCAAGCCGCTACCTAGTGTTTCTCCTTCATCCGTCTCTAGTTTCCCCCTCCTCGCCGTTCATGGCGTGAGAAAGTGGAGCCACCCTCTCATCTTTTAAAGATGCATGAAGCAGCGGCTACAGAGAGTCAGGGGGAGACTGTACTGTACAGAGGAGAAAGCAAGAGAGAGGTGCTAAGCAGCCTTGTTCTTTTTACAGTATGAAACGGAGGAATCTTCTTTTGAACTCCCAACCCTTCAGTGTCTGTCAGCTGAGGAAGAAACAGGGACAGGGTGGTACAATGAAATAAGTGCATAATCAATTTCTGCTCTGACACTGTGTCCTTCCTCCTAGATTAGATTTTGGATGCCAGCTCAGTTTGTGTCAGTAATCTCTCTCATTCTCTCTCTCTCTGTCTCTCTCTGTCTCTCACTCTCTGTTGGGTGATATTAGAACCGCTTTGTGCATCCTAACATCAGTAGCCATCCCTTTTTGGAGATTCCGCATGGCACAGTTAGATGGCAGCACACCAAAAAAAAAAGAAAAAAAAGAAACCTGAATTGACACCAGTCTCTGTCTTTGTGCTCTGATGAACGAGCTTGATCTCAGTCCATCTACAATCCGCTGCATTTCCTGAGATTAAAAGACAACAGGTTATGTGTTGAGTGTGCACGCAACCACGTCTCTCTATTCACACACACACACACACACACACACACACACACACACACACACACACACACACACACACACACACACACACACACACACACACGAGGCCACATACGTTTTTCTACATACGTACACCGCCCTTTTTCATGTGATCGTCTTCATGATGCATGTTGCTGTCTAATCTTTGTCTGTTGAAAGGTCAGAAGAAATGCATTACATGATAAAGATCACAAATGATAACATATCATAGGTGATGTGACCTTAACCTGTTTAAAGATGGGCAAATGGAGCAAATAAAATTATCTGCCACTAAGACATCTTTGATAGACATACCGTCAACTCCAGACCTTTACGTTAGCGAGTTAGCAGCCTACATTTGACCAGATCTGAGTCCATAGGTTGTGTTTTCAATGTAAAGCACTTTGGGTTTACTTGTAATGAAAGGTGCTATATTAATAAAGTTGACATTGACATTGACATTGACATAGTGTTTTAACAAGACTTGTCTGCCATGCTAGCAGGTCCATGACAATGAGCTAAATGCTAGAGTTAGCATGCTAACATGCTCACAGTTAAAACATGCTGATGTTTAGCAGCTAAATTGTGTATTAGGCATACCTTAAAGTGCTGCAAGCTAAGATTTGCTAACTAGCACAAGCTAACACAAGCTAAATGCTAATGGGAATGTCATATGTTTTGCAGGTCTGTATTTGGTAATAAATCAAAACAATATGGACACAGTTTTACCAGGCCCTGTTCTTCAAATGTAGATTCACTAACATAATCCTGTTTATTCTCATCCAGCTAATTTAGGTCTTTGAAAAGCGTTATGTTAATCATAAACCAGCCATGAAAATGAAACCCTCACCAATTAAACTGCGATTAATTGCGCAGTCCAAATGACCAATTCCCATATTAAACTCTTTTCTCTCAGCATCTCAAACTACCTTTGGACTGCATGGCTCCTTTTAGTGAACAAACTTTTATATTCGTTTGTGAATTTTATCTTGTGAAAGTAACTCTTTATTGTGTTAATTTTTTATCACCACACCAATGGATTAAAAAATTATTTATCATTAACCTGCATGTACTCATCTGATCTCATAATTATATCAATTATTATATCTCACTTTTGCAGGTTTGGGTTTAAGGACTTGTTGCTCTTACAAGAGTTACACTTGAATTTAAATCAGCTTCAAAAAGCCCCCCCCCCACCCCAAAAAAAAAAATCCAGACTCATGTCAAGTTGTCAACTTCATAATCTGGATAAATCTTTTATCCACACATGAAGAACAGGGCCTTGATGATGACACTAGAGGACAAGTTAAGGGATTACCAAAGTTTTTATGATTCATGCGGAAGGGGATATGAATGTGTGAACCGAATTTCATGGCAATCAATCAAACAGTTGGTGAAATATTTAACTCGAGGGAGCTCATGATATCTCTATAGTCATTGGGACGAATATCTCATTATAATATCATTTTTTTACTAATCCACCCACTATGTTGAACCGTTTCATATATATTTCAGAACTATGACAATGCATTTTTATTATATCTTTTATTTATTTTTAACCCCAGGTTGAAGGTTTTCCAGAGACAGACACATATTTTGTAATAAATGCAATTTTGACATGCATTCAAGATCAATGAAATAGAAATCCACTTGAAAATGTTTTTTTTTATCTATAATGTTAGCTCCATACTCTATTGTGTCAATGATTATTTTCTGCTGCCTTTTGAGATGTAAAATGTCATATTGACAATATAGTTTTGCATCATACTGCTGCCTCTTGTTTTCCACTAAATTTTAAAGTGTATTTTTTACTATCCCAGCATTAGTAACATTATTTAACTGCTACAGCTATAGACACAACAGATACAATGACAAAGAAAAATAAGAATTTGAGGAGTGTGGGAGGGGGAAATTATATTATTTGGTTCAGAACATTTTGGGAAAGCAGTGCTGGATCCCTTCTCTCTCACCCTCTCTGTTCCCACTCTTCTGTCTGATGCGGTTGATTTGTAGGTCATGTGTGAGCACCACAAATAAACTGAGAGAGTGAGTGTGCAAGGGACTTTTACCCTCTAGTGGTGAGCCCCGGGAAGGGCCTGTCAAATTCAGTTAGGGGAAAAAATATGAATGTCCAATTATCCCTGCTCAGTTGTGCATGGAGGTAGTGACCCAGTTGGAAAATCAGTTTCAGATTTCCAGATTTCATATTTTATTTACCAGCAAGTCTCATACAGTTGAGTGAGGAATAAAGGGGGTATGCAGTGCAAGTACGTCAAAGTTTTCTTTTTTCGGAGTGAACAATCTGACGTTGGACCGATGTCACTCTTGCGTCAAACAGCCCAAGCAGGATGAAATGAGCTCACTGAATCAGATGCAGCTGCTCGTGTTGCAATACAGAGATGTAAATGATTGAAATTTTATCTTCCTATGACATATGATAAATTGTTTCTTTTTATCAAATGTATAAATGTTTTTACAATGTTATATATTGTAAATATACAATATATATACCGTATATTTGGCAAATGAGCCACAGCTCATCATTAATGGAAGTATAACTTCATAAAAGCAACACTTGAACAACATCCATATAACAACAAGGAATAACACAAGGATATACTGTATATATGAGAACTTGTGTCCATGAAGTAATAAAGGTAGATATTTTTACCATCAGTCAATGAAATAACCTCATACTGTCAAAGGCAAATGCTGCTAATGTATTAGCTGTTGCATCAAATATACACAATACACCCAACACAAAATACTGAGCATCCTTCTAACTACACATGGTTGGACATGAGTAGGAGAATGCGTGTGAAGCACATGAGGCATGATCGAATTGGTTGAAATTCAAGTCTTCCTTTCCAGTGATAATTAACATGGATACATCAGTGTTATCGCTGACGGGGCATAATAGTGTTTTATCACACATCAACACGATCACACTTCTCAAACACACATACACACATTGACATATGTTTAGAAAAATTGTCAACAGGCTCAATATTTCGCGGTTTTGCTTGTCCATATTCCAACCCTAAAGCTGTGACAATGTATTCATGAAAGGGTACCCTCGGGAAGGAAAAAGAAAAAAAATATTGAATTGAGCTTTGGTGTTGTGCATGCCACTGCTGTTTCATTATTTTCCATTAAAAATAAACAGGGAAATCTCTTTGCCTGTGAGTCAGCCAGTATGTGGGTGTGAAAGAAAGAAAAAAGTGTAGAGGGAGAAGGGAAGATATATCTAGGGAGGGGAAGAAATAGAAAGAGACAAAGAGAGTGGAGCCAGGGAGGGAATAGGTAGTATTTAAAATGAAGATGACACGTGGGATAGCTCCATTGTGCCTCAGCGGGCTCTCTGGATATGAGAGTGACTTAACATTTCACAGTCTCATGTGAGACGCAGGCACACTGAGACATCTGCACACACACACACACACACACACACACACACACACACACACACACACACACACACACACACACACACACACACACACACACACACACACACACACACACACACACACACACACACACACACACACACACACACACGAGACAGTTTCATTTGGTTTAGGAAAGGCACATGCAAAGATTTTTGTTTGAGGTGAAGGGAAGCGAAATAGAGTTCAGTGTTGAGTTTTACAATGATCAGGGGAACATTTCTCTGCTGCAAATAATGACAGTGTGGTGGCTTATATGTGTGTGTGTGTGTGTGTGTCTGTGTGTGTGTGAGAGAGAGAGAGAGGTTTAATTTCAACAACTCCATACTCATATCAACATGGGAGTTTTTCCATTATATGCTTTTGGTGTTTATATTGGTATATATGTACGTGTATATGTGTGTGTGTGTGTGTGTGTGTGTGTGTGTGTGTGTGTGTGTACGTGTATATGTGTGTGTGTGTGTGTGTGTGTGTGTGTGTGTTTGTGTGTGTGTGTGTGTGTGCAATGCTAAAGTTTTAAAATTCATAGAAATCACCAACCCTCTCTGTACCTATTTGCTTATTTTCTGCGTATATTCATAAAACATGACAGATTTGCCCTTTTCATTTCCTCACATTTCCCGGATTCAATTTAAATTCCACCAAAAAATGGTGCCATCCACACAGATGTCACATTGCAAACAGGGATTCTGAAAATGATGACATTTACAACATTTTACACTGATCATATGCAAAATAATTCCACGGCACTTTCACAGTATGGTCAAAAATGATATTTCTATCTAGTTTAAAATAGATAGAAATATAAATAGAAACCCAGTCTAAAAAAAATTTAGACTGGGTTTCTTAGTCCCAGCTGAGGAAAGTCTTAATGCTGCAGCTTCCTAGACAATGATCCAATGGTGGGATTCAGGGATTTATTTTACATGACATATAAAATGTACTGTATAGCTACTTTTACTTTTCTTTCTGGAAATAATAATAGTATAAAATGCATATTAGATATAGTAGTAGTTTTAGTGCTTTATCCATCTTCATTGTTTACGATTTCTCGATGATATAATTTTTTTATCTGACATATGTTGGAGCAGAAATTTGTTTTCATTTCAACTAACTTCCTATTTTTTTAAAATCTCTATTCATATATTCATTGTTTGTCAATTTACCATTGAAGTATCTGCCCAGATTTAAAGATTTCACATTTCATTGGAAGATTTTTTTAAATTTTGATTATATACAGTATGTTTTTACAGAATAACATTCCTCTGACCCTGAATGAACAAAGATTTGTTTTTAAATGTAGAATGTGGAAGATGTATTCTATATCTCTGATGTTCAGTTATTGAATGCTAATGTCAATTCTATAGTTATGAGACTCAAAACAATCGCAGAGGACCTACGGTTGGAATGCTCGGACGTCCACATACTTTTGACATTACACATACACACAAATTAACCACTATGGAAGTTTTTGTTTAAAAACAAAACAAAACAAAATGTCTGCCGCTACCGTCGCTTGTCTCCACCGTTAGTTTGTGCACAACACCTCCTCACCACGGCTCTGGATCTGCTCGACACGACCGCGACTCCACCACCTCTTGTTGTTCCTCAGCGTCGAGGACGGTGGAAGGGGGAAGATGGAAGGTAAAGTTCGTGGGATAATGACGTGGCAGTGATTTCATTTAAGAGTTAAAATCGTGTCGCCTCAGACTCGAGACGGAGTGGAACGGCCCAGCGCGTGTTTCTACTCTTTCTGTCAGAGTCAACCGGACCGGAAACGCCGTGGTTTGTCCGTGCGAGCTAACCGATGCTAGCGTTAGCTTGAACGTAGCTGCTAATTGACATTAGCCGAACCTCGCTTTTAAAGTTTATACCGGTGAAGAGTGAAGACCCCAGGCGACCTGCAGGCGACTCTCTTTGTTCCACAGATTTATTTCACATGTGGTTTAATCTTCTGAATTTAATTTCCGGCGCAGACAAGGCGTTTAAACAGGTGTTAGCAGGTGTTAATTGATTAGCCGGTGTTCGCTGAACAGGTAACCTAGGGCGACAATTAATGATCTTACTATTGACTCGTTTGGCATTGCTTTTCTGGATTAACCATTCTACGTAAGACTGAACTAGATTAATAAATATATATATATATATATATATATATATATATATATATATATATATATATATATATATACAAGGTGACATTTTGTCCAAAATACAATGGTATTAATTGAAAGACAGCAGGCTGGTAAAATATACAAATCACATTTTATGACAATTTGCTGAATATAAGTGTTGATCATTTTATTGATCGATCCAGTGTCGCGTCAAGTTTATCAGCTTAATGTGACTTTTTTAGCAAAATTAACAATTTTTTGCTCCTCTCTTTAAGATGATGTTGGCCTGTGAGATTCAGAGTTGACGTTACAAGGCTTCATTAACATTATATGCAAAAAAATGTACTTTACTAATGTGGACTTATTGTTTAACAACAGAGTGAATATAATCTCATGAGTCTTGTTAAATTTTAGAGCTTATGTATGAATACAGTAGGTACGACACATAACTAAATTAGAGTTTGGTATTTTTGATATCTAAGTATCTGATCATTTTCTAATTACTGCTTCTTTTTCAGCAGTAACATATAATAGTTTGCATTGTCAGTAATTATCCTTGAGACCCATTGAAATATAAGTTACTGTTAAATAAAATCAAAAATTGGATAATGTGGGAATCTGCAAGCCTTATGTCAACTTACATTTTTCTGCAGGTTGCTTGAAAAGCATGGACGATCATGAGGCGTTTAAGTACAATCCAAGAAGAGGTGCTGCCAGTTTTCAGTCTCTGCCAGGCTTTGAGCCAAGCTTGCACCTTCGCCGTCCACGCGTCCTCCTGACGGATGATGATGTACCGGTTTACAGCGACGCTTCCGGGCTGAGGTAACGAAAACGGTTTCAGTGTCTAATGTGCAGTTACTCTACTAGAACAACCAGCTTAACACTAATTGTACATTTGTCCGGATAAGAGAACGGCGCTCCTCATACCCTCCTGGTCCGCTTAATTGGCATCAGTCATTCTTTAGAGCTGCAACACATCACAGTTGTGACGAATGAATCCTTCCTATAAACATTTCAAATGGACCGTCACAATTATCTCCCGTTCATTTGGTACAGACTTCAACATTATTTGTTTTGCCTCAGAGAAAAATCATTAGGAGTGCACTATAAAGCTCAGGTCAATAAAAACAAGCCGTAGCTGTTCCCTTAACAACAGCCCGTTGTCTTTTATTGTGTCTCTGTGGCTTATTACTGGGGTTTCAGAGCAGACAGATGAGGAGCCTGCCGGGCAGTGTGTCCGCACACACCGTCATTCAGTTAGTGAAACTAAATAATGAGTCCGCCCATATTTTCAGGACTATGGACAGTTGTGACAACCTCGATGTAGTTGGTTTCAGGTAGAGAAGGTTATTAATTACCCACTGTTGAGCTTTCTGAGATTTTCTTACTCTTGAATCTCACCCTAAAACCCAAAGTCTGTCTCCCACTTTCAGTTTTGTGAAAATGTGTGGCCCAGGGATTTGAAAATTGTTACCGTCATGTTTAATTTTGCATATTATTTAAAGTAACTGTTAAGATACTGGGTTGATGTTGTGTTACTGTGGGATATGCAAATGGTCATTCACAACCATCCAGACATTTTGAATTATCAGCCACTCATTTTCCAGTGTTTTACTGTTTATGCAGCCCTCACAGGAAAGATGCAAGTGCTTCCGAAGACTTTGACCAGGCAAAAGAGGCTTTGCTCCCTGAAGGGTGCGACGGACCCAGAGTGGAGATGACTTCCAATCCCAAACTTCAGGATAAACTTGGTTCTGGGAACATCCTGCTGGGAGATGAGGTAAACAAATGGAAAGAACCAATGTGATTTGTTGTTTGTCTCTGTACATCAGCTCTGCGATAAGCTGGTGACCTGTCCGGGGTGTACTCCGCCTCTCGCCCAATGTCAGCTGGGATTGGCTCCAGCCCCCCGTGACCCTAAAAGGATAAGCGCTGTCAATAACGGACAGATGGGTTGTTTCACCCAGAAGTTTCTCCTACAAACTTGAACTCAATATCTGTCTCGTCACCCCCAGTGGCTAATGTCTGAGGGCGAAAACCTAATATGCGGTCTCATATGTAATTCTATGGTTTACACAGATGGTTTCCTTCAAACTCCAGAAAATCATGGGGGGAATAAATTATGGTATTAAGCCATTTTTGAAAAGCTGACAAAGTGAAATCTCTCCACATCTGTGATAATTAAGGGCAGATTACTGGCAAGTAGAGCAGTGAATGATAATGATAAATTTATGAACACCAGAAATACATTCTCAGTCTTGATGTGATCCATCTTTTCTCAGCTCCAACAGGATGTTTACGTGCGCTGATAATGACATGCTCTCCTTCATTAAGACAATAGAAAGGATGGTTCTGTATTTATTTTTTTTCTGTGTGCTTTAAGGATGAAGACTCTGATGACGGGTCAGCTGGCTTCTCTTTCCCTGTCATGTCACCTGCTGAAAGCAAAATCTTGGATGAAGAGCTCCTCCTGGACCTGATCATGGACCAGAATCAGGAGGAGAGCACTAAGCCTGAAGGTCCAGTAGTAGTAGTCACACTATAGGATGTCAGCGTTCTAATAAAACCGTTGCTTTAATCATCTTGAATTTTCAGCGTAGTGTCTGCGGAGCCCCTGTATCTGCGAACAGAGCTCCGCAGCTTGTCCAAAACGCTGCTGCCTGTCGTCCAAAGCTCTCACACGCCACCCAGCTTTTCTGTGAACCACGCTGGCTTCCTGTTGCAGCTACCATCCCAAATTCAACTCCCTGATGCTACTGCAGCCTGCAGAGCAGTGAAGAACTGCTCTGCTCTTCTTCCCTCAAAGCCATTGTCAAACACCCTAGACTAGTGGCATCCAAGTCACGTTTGAGGGCCCTGTGGGATCGCTGATCTCAACCAAGGCTCTTCTCTGTCCCGGTCACACAGAAGTAGAATGAACTCCCCTCTGCTAACTGTCACTTTTATCTTTCTTCCAGCCTGGCAAAGTGAGTGGCACAAGAATCACATGGCAGCAATCAGCAGTGAGAAGTTTGACAGCCTCCTGAAGATGTTTCCTGATTTCCAGGGCTGCAAGAACCACATGGCAGCATTTGTCTTAATAGGGGGTAAGCTCCTTATACACCATGGGTCAGTAAAATTGTTTATTTATTGAGTAACCAGTGTATTTTTTTCTATTCCCTGCAAAAGAGAACAAAGAGTCTTTTACTTTAAGTGTGTAGATATTCTTAAACAGGGCCTGTGCCAATGACAGGTCATTGTTGCAGTAGCATATCAAATGGTTGGACGTGCTCATTTTAAATTCTAGTACGGCCCATGAAGGTTTCCAAGCATGAATCAAAAAAATTCTCAGTGAATTATAAAGAAATATTAATGTAATCATATGTTGGACAGCTTTTTGTTTTTTCATCTGATGTCACAGCTAGATAGTTATCCTTTCTTTTCATTTTTAAAGAAAACCTGCCAGATTGATTGTGACCTGAGTCTCAAGTCAGGCCGATGAGACTGATGAGGATTGCATATAAATGGCGTTTCACTCTTTTTAGCTTCCAGGCCTTTTACATTCTGTCCAAGCTTTACAAGTGTATTGTTAAATACGTGTCGTTGCTTGTCCCTGGGGCTAAACTCATTCTTGTTAAATGCCCTTCACACGTCAGTCCCCGTGTCTTGTACAAATCTCGTCTCGAGCAGATGGCGCTAACTTCAGCAGAAAGGTAATATACACGTGAATGTAAAATAGTTAAAATTTTCCTCCACAGAAGTGCTGGACACGGCAGGTTGTCCGCGTGAGCAGTACAAAGTGGTGGCACTGGGAGCCGGCCGTACAAGCTGCCGCCGGTGGCTTTGCTACAATGGGACGATGGTCCACGACTGCCACGCCATCGTCATCGCCCGACGGGCTCTCCTAAGGTACAAACCACAAATAAGACTTCCTTAGAGGATGAATGACCACCAACCTTATCTAAGTCTAAAGTATCTATTCATTTCTTTTTTGAAAAAGTGACCTTTTTTTTGGCTTTTAAATCTGACACCTGGCACTTTCATGTAGTATTCTTTATTTTATGCTGAGGCAGGAAGCCTGACAGAAAAAAAAGTCTAAATACTTGTGAGTTGTGGTTACATGTTTAATTTTGGAATAGCTGATGTGGGAAATGTCCCTGCTTTACTTTAAATACTGATAAATGTGATGGGGGGGGGCTGATTATGGCTGAAACTCACATTTGTACTTTTGTGACTCTTGCTCAGGTTTGTGTACAAACAGCTCCTGCTCTTCTTCGACGCTGATCCAAACGCCAAGGAGAACTGTATCTTCGAGAGCAG
Organism: Scophthalmus maximus; assembly: GCF_022379125.1. Lineage (NCBI taxonomy): Eukaryota > Metazoa > Chordata > Actinopteri > Pleuronectiformes > Scophthalmidae > Scophthalmus > Scophthalmus maximus. The sequence continues at coordinate 20,799,745 of NC_061516.1, forward strand.
TGCCGACAGCCATCAGCTCCAGCTAAAACCCAAGATCAGCCTGCATCTCTACACCAATCGGTGTCCTGTGGGAGCCGCCCAGAACTTCTGCTTCAAGTACAGCGTCCCACCTTATTTTTGTGAACCAGTAAAGTATAATGCAAAACGGTCAAACTGTTCTGCCATGAAGCTAAACTTTAACGAGACTTGTAATATCACATTTTTATTAAACTGTCAATTAAATTATATGTTTTAGCATTGAGGTTATAGTCGTAGTAGTGGTGTTCTACTGAACTACTTTATAGGTTTTGTCTTTTCCATTTACATAATATAAAATCTATATAATGTACAAAACCACCTTTAACTACAGCCTCCCCAATAAATGCAATTATATGTCACTAAGGTCAACTCTATAAATTTCATAAAGATGGATGTTCATGGCGGGGCTGTTGCACTGGCTTGCAATAGATTGTACTGCTGTTCCTGTATTTCTCCTGTGTGCATTGTTTTAAACGTTTTTTTTTTGTATATGTAAAATGCTTTTGAGTAATAGAAAATAAGGATTAAATTCTAAAACTGTAGATTTGATTTGGAAGAACGGTATCTTACAGATGTTGTAAAACATTTCGGGGTATATTTTCTTACAATGATAAAAACTTAGCTGAATTATGTCTTTTTCAGTTAATTGTTGATTATTTGTCTTTAATTTAAATTTTCTTAATGAAACTTATGTTAGATCTCTCTCTAACTGAATTTCAGCTTTGTGTTATCGACCTATATGATTCAAATTCAGTCCAATGTCCTGCTCAGGGGCTCCGTGAACAACGACTGGATGCCAATAAAGCCCCAGTATCACGCCATGGGCCAGCTGGTCCAAGTCTCCTACCTCGAACCGAGTCTCTGGGGCGCCGTGGTCTGCTGCATGTCTGGTAGTGACAAGCTGTGTCGCTGGACGGTAACCGGGGTTCAGGGTGCATTACTGAGCCACTTCATTCAGCCGCTCTACATCACCAGCATGGTAGTAGGTAAAAAAGCCTCAACATTTTGGGAAATATTCTTTATTTACTTTCTTGCAAGCTAGCTAAGCTAATAACCTGCTGGCTGTAGCTCCATATCAAGTTTACAGACACGAGTGGTATCCATCTTTTCGTGTAAGTCTCGGCAAAATGGCGAATAAGTATATTTCAAAAAATGTCAGAACTATCCCTTTTAAATTCCTGTTGGAAGTCACTGTGAAATTAGCTTAATGTAGTAGGTTTTTTTTAGTTAACAGTAAACTGGTATTTTATGTCAAAGTGTGATGATTTCTAATGCTGTCATAAACATAAAGTGAGATGTTTATGTAGGATTTACTTGCTGTAATTCAAATGAGTTCACCTCAGTTAGGCTGTGTACTTGTAAAATCCTGAATAATTTAAGGAGACACTGAGGTCGTTGTTTTGATTCAGGGGGCCAGAAGCCCTTTAATGAGGGGGTGTCTGACATCACCAAGATGGACGGTGATGGATGGGAGGACGTTCTGCCACCGTTCTACAAGAAGCACAACGTCGTCTGTCTCTCTGGCGACTACGTGGGGCCCGTCGGGACCGCCTGGCAGAATAACTTCCTCAGCATTAACTGGTGCCTCGGTGACAAGGATATTGAAGTTCTGGACAGTGAAATGGGCAGAATTGTCCATGGGTAAGAGATGCAGATGCATTGTGGAATGACTCACTTCTAGAAAAGTGCGTGACATTTAAATATCTTAATAAGTGAACTAAATGTGCAGGAACTTTTCAAACACGTGGTGGAGTATAATATCCTGCTCTCTTGACCAGACTCTAGCTTACCTCATTCACACTCCTTTAGCCAGATCCAAGGATAGAGCAGAACTGCTGGCAGAGCCCGATGCGGTTTGTTTGTTTGACGGCCTCGTTGAGGGTCTCGGGGCTCCTGCCATCTCTTGGCTTTGGAGCTGCAGACAACCGCTGATGTCCGGTAACATAGACGCGGCTTTCACTGAAGGCTGTGTTGTCCTTGAGCAGAGATTACAGCCAAAAATAGATTTGAGATCCTGCTTGGCGCTCACATGGTCGCAGCACATTTCAGCTTCTGTCCTGCAGCCTGAACTGTCTGTTTTTTTGGGGGGGTTTAGGCAACTTTGTGGGTTAAAGTGTCTGTTTGAGGTCTGTAGCATGTTCCAAACAACGAAGTGAAAATCAGTTAAGAGGAAGTGAAAGGAATGTCAAGAACACATACTGGAAAACTCACAAGCATGAATTCGACTAAGAAGAATCCATTATGTGAAAAATGTGCTGGTAATAGAAAATAAATAGAGGAGATTTTGAGTGGGACGAGGAACATCACGATGTAGACAGAGTAGTGATTATGGAACAGACTGGAGACTGGTGGTGGAAACATTGAGACAATAAAATGGCCAGACTTCACCCAACATTTAACATTTACTTGACGTGACATCATCTACCAAAGTCCCACACTTGTGCTACATGACCACCCCTTTTGTGTGCGGTGTTCTACAACTGTGCCGCATATCATTGCATATAAATCTCGCCTAGCGACGATGCTGCACTCGTTTCCGGTGCCTTGCTACATAACTTGAATGTTAAACTGGTAGATGAGTCATCAGACCAGTTGTAGAGAAAGGCAGAACCTTTTACTCATCTTTGTTGGTCCTTTTACCAGCTATTGTGACGAACCCACAATCCTTCTACACACCGCTACTCAGAGACTTCAGTATTGTGAATATCCAATTTTTGAGCTTTGCACGCTTGAGCCCCTTCATTATTATGTATCACTTTAGTTTGCTAATAGGTCTATAGGGCAGCATTCGGTCAAGCTAATGTTCATTTTTTTAGAGCGCCCTCTTGTGGACTCTAAGGCAAACACATTTTTGAATTGTGTGAATAAGCAACTTATCCAAATCATCTGAAAATGTGATGATGTATCAGTGTTGTGCTCACAACTTCACAACCGAAATGATAGTTTATATAATAGATTGCAGGTCTAAGAACATGTGTGTTTTGGTTAAAAGAAGTTTACATTGAAGAGAAAAGAGCTCCCATGAAATACTCCATACTGTATATAAGACAAATAATACATCTATAGGGTCTGCACGGTGGTGTAGTGGTTAGCGCTGTCAACTCACAGGTTTGAGTCCCGGTTCAAACCAAACAGGGACTTTCTTTGTGGAGTTTGCATGTTCTCCCCGTGTATGCGTGGTTTCACTCTAGGTTTTCACTTCCCAGTTCTCCCTCTGTGAGTGGACCTGGCTTCTCCAGCAGAGTCTGCAAGAGAGCCCTCTACAGCTATTTCCTGCGAGTGGCCCAGCTGGGTAGGCACAGCCATCTGCTGGAACTTCCCACCTACCATAGCGTCAAGGTGTGTGTGTGTGTGTGTGTGTGTGTGTGTGTGTGTGTGTGTGTGTGTGTGTGTGTGTGTGTGTGTGTGTGTGTGTGTGTGTGTGTGTGTGTGTGTGTGTGTGTGTGTGTGTGGGTGGATGGATGGATGGATGGATGGATGGATGGATGGATGGATAGATAGATGGATGGATGGATGGATAGATAGATAGATAGATAGATAGATGATAACATTAATGCTCAGTGCGGCACTGTGAATCTCGTCCGGTCTAGGCTACCGTGAAAGCACTGAAGATGTTTTTAATGGTTTGTTGCTTTTACAGGTTGAAGCCATGGTCTACCAGACGGTCAAAGATCTGGTCAAGCAGCAGTTTGTGAAAGTCCACACGGGCCTGTGGAAATCAAAAAAGCTGGTGGATTGCTTTAGCGCTTGAGCTCTTTCTTTTGTGAAGAAGAATGTAGAAGTTTATCAAAGTTCCTTTTGTTAACTGCGGTTCTGTTTCCAAATTAACCGTATTTTTCTCTAAGTTTTATGTATAACTTTGTTGTTTTCTTCTGGTTGAGTTGATGTGGAAAAAAATAAAGACCTGACTGCACCACAGTGAAGTCGTCAGTCTGAATGAGTTGTGGGTGTAAATGTGTTGCTTGAAGGGAACATTTCCCTCAGCAACATTGTCACCAACATTGTCACATACGCTCGTTCTGATCAACAACAAAGCAAGTTGTCTTGATGTGCCAAACAAATCAAGCAGCCAGTTGACGGGACGGATATGGAGCTGTGAACAGGTAATTATTTCGTTTTTTTCAATATATAGTGTTTAATGAAATTCACCGTCATATGTTGTTGAGTGTTTCCAGTTGTTGCGACAGCAAAGTCCAGTTATCAGGATTTCAAATCAGCAGCTCAAGAACCACAGATGTGGTACAAAGCTCAAAATTTTCAACTTCTCTAATAGTTTTTGCAGGTCCTTTTTTTTTTAAATTTAGTAATAATCCCAGTTCACATTTAATTGTATCTCAGTATCAGTAATTCAGATTCAACTTTCTCTCTCAACGAGTGAGAGCGCCGATAATAAGTTGTGAATGAATAATTTTCTTCATTTCAAGTTTCTATAATTTCTGAGTATTTGGTAATTTCAGACATCTGTAGCAATATTGCAAGGTTTTACAAATTCCACCTAACATACTGTGTATTAGGTGATTCATAAAACTATGACTTCAAAAATAACCAAAACAGCTGCTACTGAATATACATAGTCATAAACATAAAGTAAAATAACTATCACTTCTTAGTGTCAACAAAAACATTTGTTGACACTAATATAATGGACAGTGAGTGTATATTGACCCCAAGGCTGCAGTAGTGATGAATCCAGAAAATTAAGAACTTAATAACAAAAATTACAAATTTTGTACCATCACGTCTTTCACACATGGGTGACAGAATACACACACACACACACATAATGTCAGCCACATACAAAGATGGTGTTACAATAATTTAATTAAGTTATGATTGTGGAAAAATCACTGTTTTATGTGAAGCACACTCCGCAGAGACGGGGGTGAAGGAGGAACATGGAGACTTGCGTCACATCTTGAATTCAAAATTTTGTTGTGTTTTTTTGTTATACAGACTGTGGGTTCATAGTCACCATGTCTCCACTCACCAGTTGCTTGGCAACCAACTCCTTGGAATTGATGCAACCACTCATGTCTTAGTAATTACAGGCTCTTTTACAATATGTGTCAAAAAAAATAAAAATTGTATTGTAAAATTATCCAACGAAGGTTGAATAAAATGGTCTGGAGCTAAAGTCATTTCTACACTGCCTGGATTTCATATCTCTCTGGGTTGAGTCTGTTCTGAGTTTTCAGGATAGTTTCTGATAGTGTGTGGTTTTTTATCTTTGTTCCTGCCGGTCAAGCGAGTGATTCCTCCAGCCGGGCGTCTGGTTCGTGTCCCTCTGGGAAGAGAGGGCTCCTGTGGCCGTGGGGCCTCTCTGGGCTCGTGGGAGAACCAGGGAAGTCACGAAAAGGCCTGCAAGGTAATTTTAATATCCATGAACAATTTGGAGGTGTGATATTTCACTCTTTCTCTCACAGATGCTCGGGAGTTTGTGGTTAAACGAAGCTGTCAGGTAAATGAAGGGAACGTGTGAGACATTGGAGTCATATAATTTTCGATGTGTTTGAACTGGATTAACTACAAAGGCTTTCATGTATTCTTCAACGCTAGCCGCGGCCTCATTAATGTATGCAGTGACATTCACTGTGATTCTGGCAGCCGAGGGACAATTGCCACCCGACTAAACCTGTGATCATTTCATAAGAGGGAGGCTGAATCGCAACATGATTAATTTATACCTTTTAATTGCAACTTTAATTGTTTTACAATAGATGGAGGATTAAGGAATTGATAATATTAGATTGTATAATAGTATAATATTATTTATTTTTTTCAAGTCACTGAAAAGGGTTTTTGAAGAACTCATTAAGGATTGTAATTGAAGGCAAAACCTTTGCTCGCTATTTCTCACAACAGATTTTTTACAATCTTGCCTTTATTATTCAATTAAATCAAATATTTTTTTATAAAACTTGGATTATCTTTTTTTCTTTAACTAAAATAGTAATGTTGATAGACACTTGATAGACCGCGTGCTGCTTCCCTCACCTAGATTGGGTCTCTTGCACGATGAGTCTCTCTGGCTGGAGTCGGAGGAGGCCGATGTGCTCTCCGTGGAACTGGACTTGACGGAGTGGACTGACGGCAACGATGCTCGCGGAGGATTTAATCTGGGCTTGGCCGCAGCTCCAGCTGAGGCCGAGTTGCTCCACTCTGGACGATGACACCAAACACAAGTAACACAAATCAGAGCCCAGAGTTTCCCCTCACGAGTGGATTGCAGTGACACAACAGATACAATGACACAACCAGAGCAGACTGATGGTTACACGGAAGCAGCTGTTCATAACTGAATCTTTGTTTAGTACCGGTTAATTGATCACATGCATTGTACAGACCTAATTGATAAAGTAACATCACACCGTTTGTGGCTGACGTACCGGAGTGCTCCTCCAGTCGAAAACGCCCAAAGCAGAGGTGAATCCTCCACTGTTTCCTAACATTCTCCTTCATCAGACAGTGGAAGAGGAAGATTAAAAGTCCTGGAATATAAAGAAAAGTCAGGTCACGAGTTCAAGCCGGACTAGATTGGGTCTCGGTCAATTGGTCAGTTCTTCCCTCTGCACATAATGTTGGCACATCCTTGAAGAACAATAAGAGTGGAGGGCTTTTGTTGCATCACCCTCAGATGAAACATAAAGGTACTATGACGGCGCCAGGCCGACGTGAAAGCAGTTGAGAAAGAGTTGCATCATTCCGCCTCTGTCTGATTTCTTCCTTTTCTGTACTGAGATGTTTTGGTTCTTTTGAACGGTGAAAGTCAAGTGTGATATTTAGGAAAATTGCGTGTGCGGTGGTGAGCAAACCTTGACTCGGTAAATAAACACACAGGAACACTCACAATGGGCCTCATGCGAGAATGAAAGTAGCGAGAGAAAAATAAGCCACGACTATGAAAACGGTCGGGTAAATGTTGGCTTTACCAAAAACCTCTCACCGTAGGCGCACAAATGAGTCGTAAAATGCTCGTCACGAGTGTTTCCTGTCCTCCTTCCTGTTCACAATGAGGTGCGGGTTTGTGAGATTTGATCATTATCATTATCAACCCTGTTAAAATTTTCCTTTTTTAAAGCTTCCTGTTCCTGCTCCATCTGAGGTCAAGTGTCATTCACAAAATGAGTAAAAAGAAGTTCACACCAAGCAGCTTCAAGTCCTGCAGTCCAAATGAGTACATGAAAATCCAAGAAGAGTAAATTGACTGTATTTATATAGCACTGGTGGTACAGCTGTCGGGGGGCAATTTGGGGTTAAGTGTCTTGCCCAAGGACACTTCTGATTGAACATTCGACCTTCTGGTTAGTGGACGACCCTCTCCAGCTCCTGAGCCACAGCCACCCACTTTGTCAGTAGCAGCAGTTTCAGTCGTCGTATTAGTGGACCTGAATCAAGAAGTGGAAATGCAGCTGCCAAACCACGACACGGATGAAGGGTGTGTGATCAGAGCTTTAGTCAGAGATGTGAGTGAATGCGTGTTTGACTCCTGTTTCTCCCCTGTTAGATGAACTACATGTTTTATCATTCTTATTGGTACAAGATGTCTGATGACGTCATAGCTGTGCTGACCTTCAACCTGAGCCGACACCCAAGGTGTGTTAGGCCTGTTCTCTCCAAGCGTTCAGTAAAATGTTTCAGTACAAAAAACAAACCTTGCAGAGTGTTGAGTCCAGAGAACAGGTAGAGCAGAGCGACCCTCGCTGGCCCCCAGGTGAAGAAGCCAACAGTCCACGTCAGTCCGAGTAACAAGGTCAGACTGGCGACTCCCTTCAGGTCGTGCATCAGTCCCCTGCGGGTTCCCGCCGGGCTGTTGACTCGCATGTGGCGAATCTGTATCAAAACCACCACAAAAACCTACAAAAAAAATTCAAAAGAAATCTTATGAGATGCAAGATATTAAGGCCCTGAAGTGGGGGATTTGATTGGGTCATGCGAGGCCACATGAGCTACAAAGCCTGCACTGTCTCCTTTGATATCGAATTTGAAGATGTGCACTATATCCTATCAAAGCACTAAAAGTCTGCCTAAAATGATAAATCCTTTAGCTATAAAACTTTTTTTGTTTAAATTTCAAAGCTCATAAGTATAAAACTCTGATACATTAAGCTGTAAAAAAAAAGTTGTCATAAAACATTGTTTTAGTAGTTTAAACTTGTGTATGAACTTTAAGGATTTTTTTTTTTTTACCCCAGTGTTGAAGAGAAAGACCAGCACGGCGTAGGCAACCACAGACACGTAAAATGTCACGTCGTCCTGCAGCCAACAGCTGAGGAGACAAGGATTGAGTGGGAGAGGGAATTAATAAAAAAAGAAGAAGAAGGGAGGACTTTCAAAAAGCAAGTAGACGGCCATTTAAAAGTTTGATATCCTGTTCCATGACTTTCAGTTTGCATCGACTCCTCCTTCCTCAGTGATAAATCCAGAATATCAGTGTGCGCCAGCATAAGATGTCTCCAACTTAACTGTTGGGCTGAGTTTTGGTGTTTGTGCTCTAGAGTTTAAAGTTTGTGTAAGTTGCACATTGAACCATGAACATGTGTTAATCGCAGATCTAAATTGAACTGAGGACACAAATAAACACCAACTCTTCAACAGATGAATGTGAAAACAGCCTTCTAGTCACAAACTCTGCACATGTGGCGCTGTGCGTGGCAAAGATAAAAACATCCTTGTTTTATTGAACCTGCGAGTCCCATCTTGCCAGGGAAACCAAACAGTATATAAGATTTTTTTCAAAGATTTTATACTCCTCAGGCTCACTTCTTGATTGAAACCCTTGCGTTTCAAGATGAATCGAGACGTTGAAAGCGAATGTGAGATGAAGCTGAAACTCACAAGTTGTCAGAGTCGTCAAGTGTCTCCAGGCTGTGCTGAGCGTCTGTGTAGAGGTGACTGCCATAAGCCTCTCTGTTCACGATCAGCACCAGGATGCAGATCATCAGAGGAAGCCCTGGAGGAAGAGCGTGCAGCGTGTGTCACGTCCTCGGACATGATGATTAGCACAATTATCTGGCTTAAATGTTCTCGTGTTTCAGCTTGACTCAGGTCAGTCGACTGATCGCAGGACTCACCCCACCCCAGAGCGCAGAACTTGAGGATGTATGAGGGCACGTAGACGTTGAAGACCTTGACGAGGGCAAAGTACATGTTGACGGCCTCCAGTCCCATCCAGGTGAACGAAGCCAGGAGGAAGTAGTGCAGCGCGGCGGCTGCGGCGACACAGAGGGCGTACAGACCCCAGGAGGACAACCAGGAGTTGACCAGGAACACCAGGTTCAAGCCCAGCAGCGCCAGGCAGAGGTTGATGAGGATCTGAGAGGGGTAGTCTCGACGAAGCTTCCTGGACACACGGGAAATGGAAGGTAAAAAGAAGACCTCGCTACACCTGCAATAACTGATGCCTTGGCCTCTTCATGGCTGCGGATGCAACACTTTTGGACACAACACTGAAAGAGTTTCGTCCTACTTGCTGTCAGTGCAGTGTATGAAATTATTTATCTAACTGGAAAATGCCATTTGTCAGGCGTGCGGCCAGCTGTGGGCGGGCCGGCAGCCTCCTCCGACATCGACTTTCTATGTCAATGGGTGTAGAAGAAGTTATGAATCAGAAAAAAATGGATGAATAAATAAGAAACTATAATAATAAGAGCTGACACTTAAAGAACTTCTAGTGGTGGCATTGTGTTTGTAGTTGGGAGTCTTAACTCGAAAACTGTGTAGGTGACGACAGTGATTCCCAGGAACAGCGATGAGACTCCACAGCCAACGTATGTGACGATGGTCAGGATCTGCTCGTCGGCTGCGTCCACCGGAGTCCTGGAGACGTCCTAGACACAAACACACATTTATGTTAACATTACTGTAACGTTCAGTCGTGTGCAGAATTAAAAGTTCAACACTATTTGAATTTGAGCCACTTTGTGACGATGGGAAATATGCTGTTCCCAGCATGTTGAGCCAACTTTAAATACTATGGAGCTGAAATTAGTTGATTAATCAATAGTTATTTTACCAACAGATGGTTAATCAACATCGACTTTTATGTCTTACATCATTGTAAACTGAGTATCTTGGATGTTAGACCGTTGGTCATAATCAACCCTGTTAAATTTGCTTTTTTAAAGCTTCCTGTTCCTGCTCCATCTGAGGTCAAGTGTCATTCACAAAATGAGTAAAAAGAAGCTCACACCAAGCAGCCTCAAGTCCTGCAGTCCAAATGAGTACATGAAAATACAAGAAGTGTAAATTGACTGTATTTATATAGCACTGCTGGTATAGCTGTGATACTAGACGAAACTAGACATTTTTAAGAAAAATGTTTAATTCTTATGGAAATTATTTAGCCATCTCAAAGGTCAAATGACCAATTTTGTGATCCACAAAAATCGAAATAATGATACATTATATCATTTTAAAGAACTTTAAAGATTATGCTTGATTTGAAATTAATGTCTTTGACAATTGTAAAAACAGGAAGAGGAAACTACAGGAAGTATGAAGTGAAATCGTGACCAACTTTGCTTGGTGCGTCACTTTATTTATTGTGCTCTGTGCGCCCTCTGCTGGTGACCACTGTCACTACTATTACCAAAACATTTAGATGCGTTGTCTCTGAGATGTTTAGTCCAGGAAACAGTAAAACAGTGAGATATGGTTTGTACCAGAAGAACTCCGAAGTGTGTGAGGTGGTCGCACAGGCACGTTGTGTAGTCAGGGCTGCTGTTGTATTTTCTGCAGCCTTGATCATCCCAGCCTCCCTGTCCGTCTGGATGTCAACACAGGACATTTAGCATTTCACACACGCGCGCACACACACACACACACACAGTCCATCCAGCATCTATAATGTGAGAGTCGAGATTCAAACCCACCGTTTTTATTGAAGTTCCAGTACACACACTGTACGTCCTTGTTAAGCTTTAACAGAGATGAAAATGAAATGCATTCGTTAATCAGAGCAAAGAATTACGAACTCGTTCATTTTTGGGCAGCTTAACTCTGCAACAGATTTCTGTCTGTCAGTGATTAACAATGATTTTCAAAGAGCAGCTGACCCTACCGTATTGGGTATAAGATGGTGGAGCGTGACTTTGGCGTCTTCGTCGAGGTCTTTGATCGGAGAGCTAGCATTGGTCACACTGGCCGACACCACGAAGGAGTTGAGAGTCTGACCCGTTAGGCTGCTCTGAAGGTTACAACAAAATGCACGTGAGCCACCAACCTCGCCGATGTGCATTGAATCAGTTTGTTTGCGAGAGCTTGCATGAACATATTCATGTTAAAAGTATGTTTTTCTTCAAATGGCCAACGAGAACTTTATGATATTTGAGGAAAGGACCCTGAACCTTGAAGAGCATCGGTATGCTGTAGAACTGGAACTGGACTCTCGGTGGACTCTGGTGGAGGCCGACTTGTGGGAAGCTGTGCTGCAGTACGGAAGGCAGGGAGATGAAGGCCACTGTTCCGTTGAAGGGAAAACTGTTGATAAAAATCTGGAACAAAGAACTTGTTGTTACATCTCTCTTAATCTCAGACTCCATCGGTGCACACACAGTGTGACAAGAATATTAACGTTAGAAAGTTTAAAAGACGGGAATGGAAGATTTTAAAGCGATTTCAGGTTGATTTGTCAGTTGTAGCTAATCTACCGACCTCTGGCTTTGTGCCTGCCCGATCAGACGACACTCCGAACGTCAAAGTGACAAACTTTGCTGGATCTATGTCCACCACTGAGATGGCGATAGCCGGAGCAACCAGGCTGGAGGAGCCCTCGTAGCCCACCATCCTGTCTCCCACTGCCTCTGTGATGTTCAGGATACTGTGGTGGAAGCGACAGGGAAGAGGTTAGCAAAGTCAGGAAACAGGAAAAGTAAAGCAGGTTTTCATTTTTAAATCCTCACGTGTTGGTGAACGGCAGCAGGTCGCTGTCAGACTCCAGTATGTCAGAGATGATGTTGATCAGAGCTTGGCCCAGGTACGGTGTGATCACACTGACGTTCACGATGTCCTGCAGCTTGTTGAGGACCGTGACCAGCTCCTGGTAGTTGATGGTGGTGTGGTTGCGTAGTAAACCCTCGATCATCTCCACAACGTGCAGTGCGTTGTCTGGAAGGTGAAACAACACGTGAAGTGATAAACCCTGCTGGTTGTTATGTCACAGATGAAAGCTTAGAATCAAGTGTGCAACATACCGTCTGTGACTTCGACGTGGTCCAGATCAGGGATGGTTTCCACCACGAAAGAGCAGGCTTCCAGGTCCGGGGCCATCCAGTGTGTACTGAGACACAGCTTGCTGTCAGACGAGCCGGAGGGGAGGAGGCGTTGGAACACATTTTTATTCAAAAGCTTTAAGGAGTCTGGCAACCTTTTAAATAAATCTGCTACTTTCCTGAAAGTGGAAAATGATGTTGAGTACTTGGACATTATCCAAAGAAAAAACCCTTAAGCAGCTGTGAGGTGTTTGATCTAAGAGTCATTTGTCCGTTATCTCCACTCATTAGTGCCACCGACCTCCTGATTAATGCTTTGACTGCTCATCGTCACAGTGAGTCAACACACAGAAGGAGTCCTGAACACCGTCAGACAGCCGTGTAAATATACGCCAACGGATGTGATCGATACTTGAATGGGCCCGTATTTCTTCATGTGTTCGATCCTTGTCAACCTGCCGAATGTGTGACTGCGTGATTAATTGTTGGGCCCAGTCTGCTCGCGAAGGCACATCAGTCCCACCTGTCGTCTCTCAGGCCTGTGGCCACGCGTAGCCTTTGTCGTCAGAGCTCAGGTTGAAAAAGTGAAATGTCAGGTTCAAAACTAGTTATCCGAAGAATATTTGAGTTTGAAAATGTGAGAAAAGTTCATTCTGAAACACCAGACTAGCTCATCATTGCGAAAAGAGCTAGAACAAACAAAACAAGTGACCCTTCTTCGAGTTGAATAATTGTAAATGTAAAAATAAAAAGAAGAAGCAGCAGGCAGCTGTGGGTCAGTATTTCTGTCTGTGAATGAGGCAGACATATTACTTAAAGCAATATGTCTGCCTCATCATCACGGCATTGGTGCCCGAGTTTCAGGACTTTGTTAAAGAATATAGAATTAAAAAATTATATAGAATTTTTTATATCCACAGGGGTGTTGAACAAACTAATATAAATAAAAGAAATGAATGGCTGAGCAGTCTGAGCTCTCACCAGTGTCGGGTGGCGTTGTGGCGAGGGTTTTTTGGGCACGGACAAGTTGCATTTTCTCCCCCTGAAGTGGCGGGCCACCTAAACAGGCCTTTCCTCGTGTGGTGGGTTTCGGCATTGCACTTCAGGATCACTAAGGCAGTGAGACAGTGACACAGATGGAGAAAGAGACTGAGCCAGAAAAAAAAATCAATTATCTAATTGAATTACTAAAACTCACTTGATTTAAATTTTAAAAATATATTTTTTTATCGAATTTAACCTTACACCATGTCACTTTTCACTCACATATACGGCTTATCTTTATGTCCTGTGTCTCTAAAGTGATGGAGCCGTTGTCGTAAGGCAGCGACAGAAGGTGTCGTATCAGCTCCTCCATCTCCTGTGTGTCTGAGTGCGACATCATCACCTGGACCTGGAAAATACAACTCTCTCTACAGACAGTAAGTTAATATGAGTAATATCTCTTTATATTCAATGTATACACAAAGCAAAGGCAATATATTGACTTCATTGATTCCTTCATTGTGTGTCCTCCAGCTCATGTTACTGTAATTGTTTCGTGATCTAAGAGAAATCGTGAAGAGCTGCATGATCCATACCTGGAAACTCTGTATATGAACACCTAGAGAGGAAAAAAAGGGAGAAAAATGTTATCACTGGTTTCAGGAGGAGAAACTGTAATAGACCATAAAAGGATTTGGCCAGTTTCAAGTCAGTGCCATCCTCAAAATAAATTCCAGGCGGAGTTAAACCATATGTGAAATCAGGCAAATAATCCAGTGAAAGTTATGCATCGTGTCACGTTGTATTCATTGATGTCATTAAACAAAAATAGATTTTTGTACGAAAAGTAAACTAAACAGGTCTAATTCTGTGTTATGGAAATGTTAAGATTTAAATATGTTGAATATCAGCAGCAAGTTTGCAAAAGCCCAAAACTGGTCAAATCTTAGATCTCACAGTTTTTACAGTACTGGTCATTTTAATTTAGAACATTTTGAGTGAGTTTAATATGCGACGTGTTGAAGCGTCATGTTCACTTACTCCATCTGAGCTGGTGAGGTTCGACTGCAGGCGAGGATGATTTCTGGAAGTGAGATCAAAAAGCTCAATCTGGAACCGCTCACACTTTTTTATGATATTCATATTGATTTCTCATATCTCTGGACGTGGATGTGTGGACTCGTGAAGTGAGGGTGTGACAGCTGCTGTACCTTTGAGCTCTGGGGAGCACTTGCAGGTCGAGAACTGTCATCATGTCGCCCGGGAGACAGGAGACGAGCTGAGAAGAGCCAGAGACGTTTTTTAAAAGACGAGTTCAGTTGGTTCTCGACACGTTTGTCTGACCGACTGTCAGACGAGCACCACCTTCCATGTTCCAACTATGTTTTTATGAATGAATTATAAACTGAGTGTTATGACATTATTAATTAAATCAAAGAGGATATGGTAATACTACGTTTTTCGTTTAGTTCCATCGTCCGATTAGGTTGCTTTAGCCCGATTTGTTCATTGATCAATCACTTAACTATCACAACCTTGTATTCATTACGTCTCATTTATCTAATGATTTCTACTGTCATGAACAAACAACTATCGTTGTTTTATAGCTTTGAGTTAAAAATGTCAACTATTTCTTCATTTTTTGTCCTTTTTTCAGTTCATATCCAAACATTTAGCAATGTGGTGTTATGTCACTTTTCTTTTCAAAAAAGGCTAAAGCCAAATCACGTAAGAAAAGTAGAGCTGTGCTGACGTGTGACACCCACCCAGGTGGAAAGAGTCCGTTCTGGATCATAGTTTCCTGTTATAGACACGTTCACCTTTACCTCGAAGTACAGCTCTGCAGAGGAAGCCAAACAAAACGGTTAAAGAAACATCACACAAAAAACACATCTATGAGTGTGAATGACCTGACTGACCAGAGATAGTTGAGGGTCTTGCTGTGGTGATGGTGGCGGCACTAGCAGAAGTACTGGTAGTGCTGGTGTCGCTTGTTCTGGTAGTTGTAAGTGTGGTGGTCCGGGGGGAAGTAGGAGGAGATGCTGTGGTTGTAAATTTAGTGGTTGTGTCCGGAGAGGACACCGTCGCCACTTCAGGACTGATGGTGGCTGAGGAGAAGCGTTCTGGAAAGAGGAAAAAGAATACTTTGAAACTAGTTTTTTTTTCTGCAAAGTTTACCAAAACACAGATGCGCACATACGCCTAGTGAGAAGCACGTCCTACCGACAGGTGTGGTGTGGATGCTGCTCTCTTTAGCCAGCACCTGGTGCTGACCACCGGGGTGATGGTAGGGGCTCCTCAGGTCCACTGTCATCTCGTGCTGCACAGCTGCCACGTCCATGCAGGGAATCACACTTATGTGAACCAGGCAGTGATACCTACGCGGGGGGGGGGGGGGGGGGGGGTTAAAGTTCGGTCTACGCTTCAGCTGTGGTTTCCAGGTATTTTGGCTTGTGGCCCCTTGTAATGAAGCAAAATCCTTTTCTTACGGCTTTAGTGTGAACATGAGATGTGAGCAGTGAGTAGAATTACAGGATGTGATATATATGAAGAGTTTAAGTGTTTAAAAATCAGTGCGAATAAACTCCCCAAAAAGATAAACAGTATTTTTTACAATGAGATTATGTCTTTTGAGCTAGAAACTGATCTTACCGACCATGTTTTTACGAGAAAGAGTAAAGCTGGGCCATGTTACCTGTTAATATTTGGGGGAACCCACCGCACCTGAAGAGTAAGAGACACATTACTTCACTGTGTAGTGCTTTTTATTTTTATTTGTAAACTTAAATAATCAAAACATAGACTTTAGCAAGATATATGATATGACCCGGAGTCTCAGCCTCTATATCACTTGACTTATTGAGGCCATGTTGGCCAATACAGATTTTTTGTACATTGACACACTACAGTATATATCAGCCTCGTTAATTCATCAGTCAGGCTCTGAGGTACTCACTGTACTTACCTGCCTGTCTTCATGTGATGTTTTTACACCGCTGTCTTTTGCACCGGATCTGTGTGAGAGATCAGAGAAAGTGTGTGTGTGTGTGTGTGTGTGTGTGTGTGTGTGTGATTGGTCGTGGCCCCATCGCCCCCCCCCCCTCTCTCCGTCATATGCTATAAATACAGTTTTACATGCACAGTGACATTCACGGTTACTGTATTTTATTACAGAACGTGCCCTCGGCTCCCGTGTTGTAAACCCCGTGAGCGTCTCCTACCTGGTGGCCTCGAACACGGACACTCTGTGTAAATAGATGCTGTCGGGCAGCACCTCTCTGAGCTGCGGGAACAACAAACAGCAAACGGCAGAGTTACAACTGCTGACATTTACTGCAGCTGCACAAAGTCCAAATAATACCTAATGCAATACCATGTCCAGATATGTTATTAATAAATAAACTATCAAACGAGTTCTGCAGCCCAAAGTGACAGAAAGAAAAAACATTTTCAGTATTCAGTGTTAAATATACCAAACATTTTTTTTGTCAGTTTTTACAATCAATATCTGAGTTTTTCTTTTTCTTTTAGTGTACGTCTTTGTTTGTATTTTACCCATTGGTGTGCGATGTCTCTGGCCGTGTAGACCTCTGTGTTGTTCCCGTCGTAACAGATGATGGCGAAGATCAGTCTCACTTCGTAAAAGGACCATTCTGCCAAACAACCAAAGACGATTTAGATGCTATAAAGTACATTTTTAAAAAGTACAGGTCTATTTAAATGCATTAACGGCAACATATGTTTAGTGTAACTGTTTTTTTTAGCTTTTTGCTGAACCGGTTTTGCTTCTGTTTCATTTTGAGGATCTTTCAATATATACATATTTTTTAAAAAGTGATCGTATACAAAAGACAGGAAGTTTTAAATCTGATAACAGGAACAGTTGTTTCGTTTTTTTAAATCAAAACTGGGTCTCTGCTGTGAAATAAAATCGGAAAAGCAGAACTGACGGGTGCAATGAATTGATGTTGATACTAAAAAAATTTCATTGTTGAACCACTTCTTCCAGGCGTTGTTCATATCAAGCTCTGACATTTCCATGTTAATGTAAATAATAAAGTAATATTTCCTGTTGTTGAGGAATGAATGGGTAGAGACATGTTTAGTTTAAAATCAAATCAGTAGACTTTTATTGAGGTGTAAATATTAATTTCTTGCAGACATTAATTCATAAAACTTGTGTAACTCTGGATATTTGCCTGGCAGAACATCATGATCATTATTCTTAAAAAAAAAAAAGGATTTATATTAAAAATGTTGTTAGATTTATATAATATTGAACCCAGGTTCAAGATTTTTAATCAAACCAAGAGGTTGAGTGCTCGTCACTTAAGGCTACCATTAGTTTGAGGGTGAACATTCTTAATGGTATTGATCACAGAACAGTTTCTATATTGACTAATCTGACAAAAAGGTGTGTGGCATTTAACAGAAGGTAAAGTAAAGTATCTGACTCCAGCAGAAGACGTGCACAGGACACTTTTCTTTTTTTCTCACCACACTGCAGGCTGGGGTCGAGGAGCACAGCGGCCATCTGAGTGTCCCAGATGTCACTCTCCCACTTCAGCACGTCGCCCTCTGTGCAGTTCACCGACGCCACCTCCTGCCTGCCGCGCTCTCGCTGCCACAGTCGAAACAGAGACACTCTGCCCACCATGGAGGTAAAGGGAAGCACCTGGATATTCCCGCCGTTCAGCTGGTGCGCCGCGCCCAGAGTGAGCGTCCCATTGGGGGCCAGTTTGTGGCACGAGGGCGGGGAGGAGGGACATGTGTCGACGGTGGGATCTGAGGGAGAACAGAGGGTAGAAAGTCGTATGATACGCAGGGGGGTCAAACACACTTGGAATTATCGCATAACCTTGAAACAGCAAAATCTTTTAGAGTCCCAAGAACCCCTTGACTCACTTTTTAAGATGATATGGCCAAAAAATGTACTTATTTACACACGCAGCAGTCCATTGTTTGTTTGTGTTTCTGATTACTCCAATATTCACTCTCTTTTAGCTCTGTTTTGGTCTCCACCACCTCCTGAGGGAAATATCAGGCTTTTCAGCTGCTAAAATGCTTAACTATGTTCACCAGCGACGCCCTAACTGTGTCCGCCTTCCGTCCACTGCTGGAAATGTAGTGCACAGCAGGTTGTGAGAGCGTTGATCCACTGATAACAGATTCTGTTGCAGCCAAACACGAGAGTGAATCAAAACGATAAACGACGCATCAGCTGAAACTCACCTGGAGCAGAATCAGCCTGCTGATTTCAGTGTTTCCACTATTATTCACCATCAACAAGTCAGCCAGACCAGAGAATGGTTGTCATTGTTTCATTGTATTGAGAGTATTGTATTTGGTTTCTACCCAAGATCTCGTGCCCCCACAGGTGACTTGAATTTTGAAACACTTCATACAAGACGTAAAAACAGAGACGAAAGAAAGAAGTAAAAGCAAAAACAGAGAAGTATAAACAACAGCTTATAATCCACCTGCGATCATGTCCACCAGGTTGCCGTTGACGTAGAGGGCGGGTGTGTCTTTCGTGTGTGACCAGGTCAGACACAGCGAGTACCACTGCGACGGACGGAGGTTCACCTGAGGGGCGGTCCACCGGGTCCCGAACAACCAGACCACTACGTGATCCCACTCCCCCCCGATGCCCAGCTCGGCATACTGGGCCTCGGGATGACGGTACATGAAGGCGGTCCACGGCGAGATGGCCTCGACCTGCGTGTGGTTGATGAAATATTACACACAGCCACGATTCATAAATTTGCCTTCAAACGTTGCTGTTAAGAGCAAATGTCCCTTGGATCCTTTTGCGCATCAATACCTCAAACTTCAGGCTGAGGCAGACGGTGAACTCCTGCAGGGCGGGGATGGAGACGTGAGGCTTCAGCTTCCAGTGGCTGCTCCCCGAGCGGAAGTCGACCACCTTCCCCCAGAGACTGAGCTGAGGGACTGACGATACAGAAACAGACAATATAGAGTCAAACCATTGACATGGGGCACGTGGTGGATCTGTGGAGCAGCTGTGGAAACACAGTGTGGGCTGAACCGTGTCGTAGCTGTGTTTTCTTTTATTCGATCAAAGACTTGGCCAATGACTTTACGAGGTCAAATAAACCCGACACAACAAAATGTTTTAATTCTAGTCTTCGGAAGAGATTAAAATATAGACAAACCATATATGTAATTGCGTAACCAGATAGTGGTTAACTTCGGTGTTTGTTTTTTATGATTTTATTTACAATCAGCACAGAGACTTTCTCACAGAACTGTGGGTTCAGCCGAGCAGCATTAATATTTATTTTGGTCTCTAATCGAGGTCTAATCTTTGCCAGTATCAATTACTTTCAGTTGTATCATCATATTCTTGTGTAACCACACAAGAATATGATGATACATCATATTAAAGTACAGTGGCTCAGTCTTCAGTCAGACAATCAAGCTAAAGCCAGCAGACGTTTACCTCGCTCCACGGTTAAAGAAGAGCTGCTCAGCAGAGACAGACAGACGAATGTTTTCAGGAATTTTTGATGGAAAATCATCCTGAAACCTGAGGGGGGAAAATAATGATCACTTTTTTTTCAGTATTTTCCATAAGAAGAATCTGGCATTAAATCAAAAATGTAAGTTTTAAAATACACAAAAGCAAAACTTTATTAAAGGAGCAATCTCCCCTCCGTTACAAGTTTTAATCTGCCAAATATTCGCAAAGACTTATTTTGAAGTGCAAGTTTTATCAAAAGCAGAATAATTACAGTACTCACCTGCATTGGGAAAATATTTACTCCTATTAGTAAAGTAAAACTGTGAAAGTGAATCCAGATCCAGAATCTGAACAGCAGCAATATTTGATGCGGCAGAGAGAAATAAGATGAACCACAAACCTGTCTCTGCAAATAGAGACGGTACGTCTGTGTGTTACTGGTCCACTTGTGTAAATATGTGTGTTCAGCTGTGTGCAGGAGAGACACACACTCAGCGCAACAGAGAACGGTGTGGAGAGAGAGCGGGGGGGGGGGGGTTGTACATACAGAATATCATCTCACCAGTCAATCAAACCAGAGCTAACCCTGACTTCCATACAAAGGCGTGAACCGAGAGGTAATTTACCTTTGACAAACATGCTCGGCTCTCTGTCAACACTGCTCCCTGCCTGCACATGAGAAGCTAAATCACAGTTTGAAGCTCATATAAAGATCAGTGTGCTGACCTGAAGTAGGATGGAACATAGAAAGAAAATGCCATCAATATTTTCCAAATGTATAATAATACCCTAATTATTTATCTGACAGGAAAAAGCTTGTTGCCACATTTATATATTGTATATACTGTATTAAATATTGAAGCTTTCAGTTGCCATTTCAACAAGTTAAATACTTTTTAAAAAAATGTAACGGGCTCTTTCTCAGCTCATGTCCCGTCTTTCCACAAAGTTTTGTTCAGTAGTTTTTGCGTAATCCTGCTGAGAAAGAAACGGACAGGAGCACACAAAAAACATGGACCCTTAAATCTACGTAAAGATCCAATAAAAACAAAGAATGCTCAGTTTTGTAGAAAGTTTATTTCATCTTGTCGACACATCAAAGCATGCAGTTTACATATTATTTTTATTTATCTTTCATCTTTCCTTTTATAGAAAAGCGGTTTTGAAAAGTGCATAAAAGTTTATATTTACTTGAAAAAAAATAATACAATAACCTTAATCCCTTGATAATTAGAAGATACAAATATAGATACAACATTCTGATCATTAAAAAAAACACCCTTTTTTTGGACATAGAAAAATCTCTCAAAAACAAAACATTAAAATCACTGACATAAGCTTTATTTTTGTGCTAAAAAAGATGAAAGAATACAATTAAATTGATGACAATTTATAGATTTATTTCAAATGTATGTATATATCATCTAACAGCATTGATTTTTGAATTTAAAAAAAAAATACCAATCGACCTCTAACTTCATCCTGACACTCGGGCAAACACTGAGCTCGCAACCATCGACCTCTGTCGTAATGAAAAACAAAAACCCAGGATTTCCGTCTCTACTTGTTGCCACAGTCGGCGCAGAGGATGTCTCGTCCCTTGTTCACAAAAGGCTTGTTGGACAGACTGAGGGAGCATCTCTTACAGTTGAAGCAGTACTCGTGCCAGGAGTTGCCCTCGTAGTTCACAACGTTCACTCCTTTACCAAAACCTGAGAGGGGAGGGATGGAGAGAGGAGAGGAGTCAAAGGAGAGGCGAGTCAGAGGAAAGGGGAGGGGCAGGGAGAGGAGGAGAGGGGAGTCAGAGGAATGGGGAGGGCCGAGGAGAGTCAGAGAAGAGGAGAGACTGTATTTAACCATGTGCACCATCTGCTGGTCTTTTACTGTCACATACCCTTTACTTTTATCCTCTATGAAAATGAAAAGCACAAACATAGTCCAACCTGGAAAATTCGTTGAACATTTGAGTTGGGGGCTGCAAGCTTCCACTCACGTTTACCTCATCTTTTATTTGCATGAGTGCCGATATTCAAGTCAGGAAGTATCACGTGACCACGTTCTATTTATGCATCCAGGTGGTTTTCAGTTAGTGGTAAATATCTTAAGTATAAGTATAAGCATAAGTATTGTATGTTAATACACAAAGTAAATGGAAGCATTCAGCATTAATCTGGTGCAGTATTTCCCATCGTGTTGATTTTAAAGGTACTCTACTATAAACTCATGTTTTATCTCCACCTTTGGCCAGTTTATTGTGGAGCATTTTCTCCTTAGTCACCACTTTAATTACACTTTATTGGGCATCTGAGCTCAATTTCTTCACGGTAAACGTTTCCATTATTTGACTTTACGAGCTGACGGAGACCGTCCACGTTAGATCGGTCTCCGTGAGACAGACTGCACTGGCTCATTATGAGAGGAGTCACAGGTTAAACATCCTCTTTTTATTCAAAAGTTCCAGCTCTAAAGCTTCTTTCAAGAAAAAGATTGACATTTCTGAAAAGATTGAGAAAATATATGTAGTTGTAAATCTTGTTAGTGATGCTACTTTCATCATATCTGTCTGTTGCAGTCCTGCTGAAAAACAAAATACACTTTTGACTAAATGTATGAATCTGACAAACAAAATATATTTGAATACGAAGTGTAAGTGAAAGTTCAACATGTTCATATTTTTTAGTCATTGCCTGCTTACAACATCATACTCTACTTAAGTTTTGAATCCAGTTTTTACCAGTGATGGGGTTGTGGCAGCCGCCGCACTTCTTGGCCACGGAGCTCTTGTAGCAGTCGACGCAGAAGACCTGGTCTTCGTGCTTGGTGAAACTCGTCCCTGCCAGAGCCTTCGAGCAGCAGCTGCACACGAAGCAGTGGCTGTGCCACGGCTGGTCCTGGTAGTTCACTCCGCCAGACGTTATGGGCTGGAGACGAGACGGAAGACAAGAGCCACGTGTGAAGTGTCTATATAAACATCCTCTGTGATACGACTCTCAGGGCAACTTTCAATTGTTCATGATTTTCTTTCTAGGAGGAACGATGGAGGAGGGCTGGTCTGCTCCCCGCAAGGAGAACAGTACCTTTTTGCAGCAGACGCAGTGTTTGGCAAACTTCATGTCGTAGCAGGGGCTGCAGTAGATGTCGCTCCCCTTGGAGAGGAAGCTCTGCGACCCGATCGGCCGTTTGCAGCTGAAACAGGTGAAACATTCGTCGTGCCACGAGTTTCCTTTGTACTCCACGCTCTCTGTACCTGCAGGAGACACGAGAGTGATTCAAAGAAACAGGCGAGGAGGAGCGAGTACAATCTGCAGATGGTTGATACAGTTAATAATACTCAACGTGAAAAATTTAATGTCGCAGCTAGTGTCTCCAAATTATAAACCTTGTGTACTGACAGAAAAACACCTTTTTTTTTAAAACTGTGTATGACTTTATTTTTTGAATTAGTCATTTCCAAACGTGTTACCTCTGTAATAGTTGTTTGGTTTTAAGCACCTGTAGAACCCAACAATGTAATAATGTAATAACTACCAATAATGTGATGAAGATCTTGAATTAACCCCACCAAGAATTTGACGAAACCTGATAATGTCATAACGTCCCAATAATGTAATAAAATCCCTTAACCAGCAATGTCATGTCGGGATTTTGGTAGCTATTGCATTATACGGTTAACCTTATTTTGAGTGAGTGTTTGCAGGTCGCAGGTCTCACCAGCCAGTATGGGTTTGTAGCAGCAGTGGCAGCGGGGAGCGTCCTCTCTGGAGCAGCACTTCCCACACATGATGCGGTCGTCCTTGGTGCTGAACGGCTCTTTGGCCAGAGGCTTGTAGCACTTGGCACAACGGAAACACTCCTCGTGCCAGAACCGGCCCTTATGGCTGAGCTCCTGACGGAGGAAGAGAGAGGGGGTGGCGGTTTCTTTAGAGGTCAGTGGAGAGAAAGAAAGAAAGAAAGGGAAATAAACAACAGGAGGACAACGCAACGCACATCTCATCGCACCTTGTTTTCCACAGAGATGGGTCGGTGGCACTCGGCGCAGGAGTGGGCGCAGAACTTGGTGTGGCAGCGGACGCACACGGGCCTGCCCTCGCTGCGCACGAACCTCTTCCCCCCGAGGTCTTCGCGACAGTAGAAGCAGTGCGAGCTGTCGGCCATCGCTGCACCGAGGGAGGCTCACACACCTACAGCGAGCAGGGGGGAGGAGGTGAGATAGAAACTGGTGCTGATTCGATCGCCGCAGCTAACAGTAATATTGAGGATAATAAATCCACAATTCTGTGGATCACATAATGTCAAATGGCATGATTCCCCCAAAGTATTGACTTTATACCACACAATATTTGAACCAGTAGATTTTTGTATTTTAACTTTATACATGATTTTGACATCTGGTGGTAGATTTAGTGCACAGATCTCAAAAGAGTCGAGAACGTGCCTTTTTTTCCCCACGACTGTCTGTGTTATTCAACATTCAGCAGGACCTTGTTTTTTCGTAACAAATAGTGTCGGAAAGAGGTGCCATGTTGTATTTGCTGCTGCATTTTGCCTATTTGCTGCTTTTGTGCCGCTGACCTTTTCTGTTTAAGCTGCGTGCGCCACTCGAGCTGCTGATGGAAACGAGACGAGGTCAGCGAAGGTTCCGTCACTTCACGACCCTGTTTTAAATGTCACTTTGTTGTTTTATTGGATTTTAATGAAGTATGTCAACTTGAGGAGGCGACCTACCACCACCACAGGGCGGTGCTGTTGGCACACCAGTGAAACGGGGATCAGAGAAACACGCTCTGATATTTACTCCTGCCGCTGATTAGATGCCTCCTCTCTACTTACTCTGACACTGAAATATTTCTTTCATGTAGAAACATAGTAACCACGTCTTGTTTGTTCACCTGTGGGGGGGGTTTTTTGCGTGTGTGTGCACAGCATTCATGTCAGAGTGTGGTGTGTACCTCTTTACCCCCCCACATCTTATCTACTCCGGATAAAAGGCCTCACAATAAAGTTTGACAGCCGACAACAAACATTTGAACAGTGAACACATTTCTCACTGTGCCGTGAGTTGACGTCAGTGGTAGTAAAGTGTCACTACACACCTAAAATGAATTCATCATGACAAGCCGGAGACAAAAGGGGCTTTAACTGTATCTATTTTGAATATTAACAACTCTGTTAAATACAGTTTTTCAGTTTATTGGGACTTCATTTTTCTATTCGTCCTTCATCACTGGAAGCATTTGGTCTTGTTTGCTGTAAACTGCAGAGGACTTATTTTTGTGCTTGACTTAACTCTTCTTTCACTGGAGTATTTTTACATTGTGGTACTTTTACTTGGAAGTAAAGGATCTGAATTCTTTTCTCCACCACTGTGCGAGTCAAACCCAGAACGGTTGACGTTCACAAAACTGGACTGGACCGGACTGAGCTTAGTCTGGAGCTTCCTTACGTAACTAATTTCTCCCAAAAAATCTCTCTCCCCTAAAAAATGCATAGCACATAAACTTCCTGAACATAGAACCAAAGATCACCACGTCTGACGACCGTCACGCTGCTCGCAGAGCTGTGATCACAGGGGTCGGGACTTCAGATGGTAAATAAATACACAACATGGCCGCAACCAACACACATAAACGTGGAGGAAGAGATGGATGAAGTCTGTTCCCACATCAAGTTCACGCCGGCTGGCCGCGAGGAATTCTCCCAAACTGCTGTGAGAGAGCTGAGGGGGTGTGTGTTTGTGTGTGTGTGTGTGTGTGTGTGTGTGTGTGTGTGTGTGTGTGTGTGTGTGTGTCCGCACAATGTAGTGAACACATGAAGGAATGCCTGGTATGAGTAATGTGGCGAGATCTGGAACGTCGACAACCGTTTGACAGAGCCTTCACACACACACACGCACACATGCACACACACACACACACACACACACACACACACACACACACAAACACACCTCATACATGGACCACTCCCTAGGAAACCACAAAGACCACAAACTACAGTGTTCGGCTCCTGGTCGGAGCGGCATGTCAGCACAGATTCAGGAGGAAGTAGGTTCTGCTCCTGGCTCCAACCAACGTGACCACGAGTTTGGGCTGCGTTCACAAACGTTCACATTTTCCCCCTTTTGCTTCTGACTTTCCTCTTGGGCTCTGAGCGGCAACTGTCAGAGATGGGTCGAGGGTTTGTTTTCTTAACATGGATATTTCTGTAACGATGATACCTGGTCTCATGCTGTAGGAGAGGAAGTCGTGGCTCTTTTATCAGTCACAGATGAACAGTTGCAGTTGTCGGTCGGGTGCTTTAATTTAACTTTGCTGGAAAGAACCGGAACTACAAGTTGTTCTAGTTTGAAAATCTCGCCCGTGAACCTGTTCTGTTGTGGCCTTTTTAATCTAGAGTTCATTACTCAAAGGTTTTAGTTCATTTTTTACATTTTAGTGGCTTCGTGTGGCGTTTTTTTAGCAAACTGCTTACATGTTCGCTGACATTTACGGATTTGCACCAAACACAAAGTAAAGTTGAGGTTGACGGGAACATTTAAGTTTTGGTCATAAAAGAAAATATATTTAACATACAAAATGTCAAATTTGGCCTGATGATGGCGCCGGACATCAGTTGAATCATGTCCCGACCTACTGTGTGCTGCGATTGTGTTTAGAAATACAATTTGTAGCTTAAATATTCAGCAGTTAAACAATGAAAATGATGACACTTAAATGTCTGTGATTTAATATAGTTTTTGATGAGGCCACGGAGGAAACCAATTCATAACAGTAACTGACAGCACAATATAAAGACATATTTAAATATAAACTTCGCCTTGAGCCTTTTTCTCATCTGTTATCCAGAGTTGTGACAGAGATATGTGGCCCAGGTTAAAGGTGCTCCTGTTAATTAACTTCTTTTGTGGCCTTGTCATGCGCAGCAGACTGAGGTGGACGTCATGCGGAGCGGGTATTCGTCGTCCTTTCAGCAACCTGCCGATACGTTACTTATTTAATGAAAAGCCTTCGGCTGGTTGTTTGTTCACTGGCCGAGGTTACTCATCCATCTCCCTGCTGAAGACGGTGAGTCCGGCCAAAGACAGCGCTCCTCTGGTATTTACCTGTGACAATCTGCAGCTCCCTCCCTGCTCTGTTATTTCCTGCCTCTCACTAAACTCGTGATAATTAATGTATGATTTCCTGTGCTTTCTGTTGCGTTCTGTTGCTTTCTTCGCTTGTTTTTTTTTTTTACATATATAGTGCTCGGCCAGGCTTGGCGGCTGAGAGCATCTTGGAAATGTTATCCGATGGGAGCCGTCGAAACAATGGCTGACAGGAAGCGCCAGTATCCACATCGGGCTGGAAGAAAATAAATCAGGCTTCACTGACGTCAGGCGGCTCCGAGGAAAGTGTTGCTGCACGTCTTTGCTTTGTTTTTCCGCTGTAAATATTCTCGCTTGTCATTGCACAACAGCACGTTATGCACCGCTTTCTTCTCTCCAAACCGCCAATACAGCAACGCGAGGCTGCGTCGCGAAGGGGAAGGGGGGGAGGGCAGGGTAGAGGGGCACGGGCGTCAGCCAAGGAAAACTCTGCGTGCACTTTAATCACGTTGTTGGGGCGTAAATCTGTTCATAACGTCACATCATGGAGACTGGGCTCGTGCTTAGAGGGGGGAAAAAACCCTGCACCCCGCAGGGTGATCTTATGGTTCAGACTTGCGCCTGGGTTCATGTAAGGTTCTGGGTACGGCACGTTGTGGTTATGGTTATAAAGGTTGACGCCGGCGGCCATTCTGCATTTTTCTAACTGTCGTGTGCTCAACTCAAACAGGAGTGGGTTGTACATTTGTTGAGGCATGTTTTTTAAATGATGACTCAATAAACTACAGTCTCCACGTTCATGTTCATGAAGGTCACCCGAATCACTGATGGGTTTTTAATAGTTTGTGACAACTACGGCAGAGAGAACAAAGTTAAATATTGTTGTCGCCGCAATACAAAGATGGATTTTTCTTCAAACTGTGGGGGTAGATTTGGGGGTCCAACAAACAAAATGTCCATGATATCGCCACAAACGATACGAAGAATGGAGAGAAAATCCAAAGCTTACATTGATCAAAAAATGATTCCCCATCATGTGATGTCATGAGGAAGTGACTAAGTTTGAAAATGACGTCATGCATAGTTTTAAAAAAATGCAGGTATCTCTGCATCCCATAGAATTATACACACGACCTGAACCTTATATAGACTGAAAAAAAATTGATAATCATATGGTAGGAATGATGATGTCACCATGATGTCAGAAAATTATGTCACAGAGTAGTGACGCATTAACTTTTGCAAGATTAGAGACAGATCTACAGTTTGCGGATTAACCATTAACCAACCTTCATATGGTATGAATGATGTCATCATGAAATGAAGCTATTACAATATAAAGAAGTTAACATCAACCTCCGTGAGGTCTGCAGCCTCTCCACTTAAAAGATTTCCTAAACTATGATTTGACCTAAAATTACTTCTGAATCCCTGAACATCTTCATCTCATGCTTTTTTTTCTTCTCCTCTCTGTCTATAATTTATCTCTGTGTCTATAATTTTTCTCTCCCTCTCTGTATGTTTATCCTTTCCCACCTCTGTTAAAGTTTCAGCCACCTGACTGTAACAATGACAAACCCCTGAACCTACCACGCTGCTGCTGCTGCTGCTGCCGCCGCCGCCGGAGATCTGGTGGTGTAAAAATAGAGCACAGAGAGGTGACATCATGTCCTGCGTACAAGAGGAAAATCACATACACACACACACACACACGTTTAAAACACATGGAAGGAAGAGAAAGAGGCGGAGAGGGGGGGAATCCAGTGAGAAAGAGAGAGAGAGAAAGAGAAGGAAAAAAATCCGCCGTGGCAAACATGACCAGACAAACTGTAAATATTATTTTGTCTGCATGTACCAACCATCTGTGTGATTGTCCGTGTGTGTGTGTGTGTGTGTGTGTTGGCATGAGCTTATCGCCGAAGAATGTAGTGGAAAACTGAGAAACAGGAAGTCTCCATCAGAGTGGTGAAGTTGGCACCGTCCAGACACACACACAGTGAATTCTTTAATATACCGGCCATCAAAAAGTTTACATTAACGTGTCATTCATGCCGTGGGATCCACATCGCCACACAGACCTTGGCTGAACTTCTGCAGGCGCGACCTCTGTGCAAACTTGACTTTTTGAAAACTCTTTAATCACAGACTCTTGGTTTTGCAGCCAGAAGATTAACTTTACTCTCTTGATTGGACTTCCTGGTGGTTTAAAACACAGATTGGAGTCGGAAGAGTGAATGTACAAAGTGTTCATACGTAATGTTCATCGTGATCCTGAGGTGCAATCAACATCTGTTGATCTGTTAAAAAATGTCCCTTCAGCTCGTCTGTTTCCTCCCACTGATTCACTGATGTAGATTTACAGTTGGAAATACAGTTAAGGGTCCCTCGTTGTTTAAAATGTCAAGGCGACATGATGTGATTGTTGGGGAAAGAAATGACCTTCAATTTATTGAAGTTTAAATAGCATAATGGATGAGAGTGCACGGCGAACTACCGTAGAAAAGCTGGTGTAAGACGTGTGATGATTCTCTGTCGAGAGCAACACCTTCCACATCACACGTGGTCATTTGATCCCTTGTTGTATAAAAATCATTACTTTAGAGCAGTTTTTAAAGGCCACCGCCCCTCAACCCTGCGAGGCGTTCCAACCCCGACTCCCAACACTTGCTCAAATCGAAAAATAAATACAAATCAGTGTTTGAAACTGAGCAGTGAGTTCAGCCGAACAATTTTTCACTCCACATCGGCCCACAAGAGAAAAGATAATTGTTTTATTTGGCTTTGCTGAGCCACATTCCTGCCGCTGGAGCGAAGCCAACACGAGACATCTGAGTCCGTTAGAGAGGCAGTTTTGAAGAAACCCCAGCATCACATCTGTCCCACGACAGGACAGATGTGATGGTTTTACCAGAAGCCCTGTTACTCGCTTTTCTCGAGTTACACACACACTGTTCCTAAACGAGCCTCCGTCCTCCCGTTCTCGTCCCTCGGTTCTCAGCAGCTGACAAAACTAAAACCCCTCGGCAGCCGTGTATGACCAATTTCCATTTTCCATGAATATCCATGACCTATTTAGTGTGTGTGTGTGTGTGTGTCCCAATAGTCCCAAATAATTACCGAAGATCCCAAAATAACAGTAAAGTCTAAACTTAAAATGATCTTATGGGACATTTAAGCCTTCAGCGCCATCTGTTTACTTCCAGACGGATCCAATGTGCCTAGATAAATCAACCTCACATTCCCTTTAACAAAATATGAATACATATATTTATCTTTTAGGGGAACAAGCACCAATTTAACCGTTAAACCACGGGCTACATGAACTCACAGATGGGTAACAAATGGAAGGGGAAAAAAACATTACATCTCTGCTCAAGTTCTGATTTTTCAATATTTGTTGCCCACATGTCACATATTGATTGACAACTGTGAGCGGTGGCCTCTGACTCTGGCCTTCTCTGATTGGTTAACAGGGCACAGCTCATCAGAGAGTACCACCAGTGCTCATCTACAGGGAGCTTATCCTTGGCTGCAATTCACCTAGAGGGTATAGCTCTCGATGAATTAGAATGAGTAGAATATTATCATATCCTAACATATCTGTTTTGTATGATCATCCCATTGATCAGACAGCCAGTCCTGTTCCTTACAGCTCTTTATTTGGCTTAGCTTCCTTCTGTGCACGTAACACAAAGCAGCACAAAGGCCTTTTGTTCCTGTTAATTTCACAATCACCAATCAAAGTCAACACACCCGAACACATCGCGGCACGTTCGAATGGCCCCCGCAGGTCAAAGATAAAACACTGCCAAGCCCATCAGCTAATATCAGCCTGTATTTCACCACCACATCACTCAGAGTGCTAAAAACTGCACAAGTCCATTAAAATTTTCCATTTAAAAGAAACGTAACTACAAAAAGTTACGAGTTCACCACTGGGGATCGGTGAAGAGGCAAAACACGGTGTGCCAGCAGCATCCCATTTACAATTCAAATCACGAAAGGCAAAAAAAAACCGTGATGTGGACGCAGTCAAAGTGCATAAAGTTTTATGAGCCTGTGATGTATTTTTATGGGAGTGAGCTCATGGGGATTTTTTTTTTTTTGACTCAAACTCCCTTCAGCCACCAGCGAAAGGTCAGTCACACATGTGGCTCTTGGTTTTACTCCCTGTCTGTTGTGTGTTTCTGCGTGTGGGTTGGTTTTGCACCGTTACAGATTACTGTAGCACTTCCATATGATTGTAATGAAAACCTGCAGCACTCACCAGCCAATATCCAAACATTTTAGGTGAAAGTAGTACTTCACAGTGTCAAGCATGTTGTTTCCCTCCAGAAACCTTACTGGAAAATATCTCCTTTCCCCCTTTTTTCTGTAGTGCTGTGTTCTTTACTTTAGCAGTTTATGAATTATAACAACTTTCTTGCTACAAAACTCAAAACTCCTAACGCCCAAAACTCGGAGGAATGACGTCAATCGCACAAAACACATGGATCTTGGAGTTATTTCATGCCTGGCAGATGATCCAAAATGTGCATTACTTGCATGGATGTGAGCACACACACACACACACACACGAACACACACACAGAAGGACAATGAAAAGTAGCAGTACAGGGATTTTAATTGACCTCTGTGATGCATTTTTTTCTTTCTTTTGCCTCAGCAGTTCCATCATCTGGAGAAAAAGAAGAAGAAGAAAGAAAGAAAGAAAAAAAGGAAACTTCCTAACTGGAAACAGATTTCAGGAGCAGTCCAGACTTCCACAAGTCAGCATGTAACTGTAGCTCACACACACACACACAGAAATACAGCCAACGCCCCGTGGACAACTTAAAGGTTTGTTTCCTCTCTGCATATCAATATCCTGCTTCTCAAATAAAGTGTGTGTGTGTGTGTGTGTGTGAGAGAGTTAGAGAATGAGAGAGAGAGAGAGAGAGCAGAGTTGCACTACTGTAGCGGGACTGTAGGTGATCTGAGATCAATAACTTCATATTGCCGGAGTTTGGAGATAATCGTATAGAAAACTTTCAAACTGCAAAATGCTAAATAAAGAACCACAACTGTTCTGTCTAAAAACACCTCTTAGTTGAAGGAGGTTTGGCTGTAGCGTCAGGAGGAGCAGCGGACCTCCGCGGACTTCTTACCGGGGTCAGAGTTGATGTCTGCGGCCGAGGAGGAGCGTCTCTCTGGAGGCTGCGCGACTCCGCTTCACCGGGACCTTCGCGCGTTATAAACGCTGCTCTGCGTCAAGCCCGCGACAAGGCTCCGACCGGAAGAAGAGTAGGCCCCCTTCAAAACAAAATATCACGCTTAAAATGAAGTGGACTGCAGCTGCCATCAAAATAAAAGTCGTTAGTACTACGTCTCATAATCGCCATTACATTCGCTGTTTACATGTAGCGTCACCGTCACTACAGCTAACCGTGTTAGCAAGGCTAGCAAGCTACCTGTTAGCTTTACCGAGCCACATTAAAAGATATATACCGGTACATATATTTCCCAATGTATTTGTATTGACAACAGCTATATAAATATACTTACTTTCACAATGTTGATAAAGAAGTTATCAGTTTTGTTGGCGTATTAATAATGGACGGCAACCGCTATGACTGTGGGCGGGCCCTCAAACGGTGATAGGTCAATACTTGGATGGATGACGGGCGAATCTTGTTAGTGATGCGAGCGCTGATTGGTCCATCCTGTCAGATTCTTGGTTACCAGCAAACACCTGGCTTCTCAGGCAGATAGGAGTACAGACTTTTTTCTTCCTTTCATAAAAAAAGGGGCAAACATGTTGAATTCCAGAGTTTGCTTTTATTTACTTCCTGTACACTCACAATATGTCTGACTGAGGAGACACAGCTCGTAACTTCAGGAGGACAACAGGGGAAAGAATCTATTCAGTCGGAGATCAATTTTTTCCCTCAGCTTCACATTTAAAAAATAACTTTCACATGTAGAACTATTGCAGGTTTATTTTTTTTTGCAAACAGTAGAAACATAGTGACATGTTTAGATTTTAAGTTTTTAGTTGTGGCTGCTATTCTAAGATTTCATCTCATTCTTCAAAATGTACATCGTTTTTTTTATGGTTCAAAATATAAGCAAGAAATGAACATTTCTTCGCAGAGACAAGAAGACAAAAAAATTCATATCTCTGGTTGATTACACCGTAACTCAAACCCTCATGTGAAGAATACTGCTAGAAGATCAACATAACACTTGTGCAGCGTGACACACAATTAAAATAAACATGTAATTATGACCAGGACTTCATTTTGTACCTCAGTCATAAGGATCAGCCTCGGTGTGTTGGACGGGCAAAGTATCCCTCATGGAGGTGGAAACAGTCGATGAGCTCGGTCGCCATAGAGATCAACAATGCATCAGTAAAAAGTCAGTGACATCCTCTATCTACTGTACTACTGTACTGTGTCATCATCTTTCCTTTGACCTTCAAATTTCCCATTCAGCTCCTGACTTTTTCATCTAAAAAGCGAAACAAACATTTTTGACAAGTACACAATAAGTTCTGTCCACAAAATGATTATATATGACAAAATATTGAGTGTTATTTTCCATTGATGCAGATACAGTATTTTAGTTTGCACTCTGCAGGGCACCAAGAAAAAAAATTGAAAAATGGCAGTCACCTAATTATACTGGGAAAACAAGATCTGACAGAAGGTTTAGTGTTATATATAAAAACCAAAAAAAGAAAAGATCATATTACTGCACATTAGCAAATCAAATATATACAAAATCTACATTAGGTCATTGAATATCTGAATAGGCACTTTAATTCAAAACAGTTCAGCCAGCCCTCGAGAGTCGTCTTTGTTGATACAACATCACAAAGACACAGCCATTAACCTTTTTTTTTTTGTCTCAAATAAAGACGATTAAAACAGATGACGAAAGAAAACCAAGAGATGGACGTTAGCCCTAATAACCACATCAGTAGATTTGGCCACGCACACGCACGCACAATTGTAAAAATGCAAAAGTTTCAAAGTAGAAGCATTTGCTACAGTATGGAAACGATCTCTTTTAACATGAACACACGCTGCAGAGGATGACAAACTCCTGGAATGAAACATCCACCTCCCTCCTGACTTCCCCTCAGTGGGAGGAGTCATAGTGCTTTTCAAGAAAAAGGCTCATGACATTGAGGCCTTTCACCGCTGAGCCGCTTCCTGTAAAAGAACAGGTGCGACGCAACCGTCCATGTTACACAATAAATAAATAAATAAACTGAATAAATCAATTATAAATAATTGTTTTGTGTAAAATAAATAAATCAAAAGAGTAAAAAAGACTGAAGAGAAATGGACGGCGGTGATAAAATGTAAAATAATGGGAGTTGCTCCTGACTCGTGGAAGCAGTGTTTTTTTTTGTCTCATGGTATCTACGGTATTTTAGGGCTGTGGCTTAAGATTATTTTTTCATTTGTCTGACAATTTATTTTCTTGAATAATCAATCATTATTTTATATTGATTAGAGTATGAGAATTCCATGCTGTACAGACAAAATGTATATGTATAATGTAAAATGACTCAGAAACAGAAATCGTAAAAATGACGATAAAGTGAGAGATAACTGGTCAACTGAGCAGCATGTCGAGATGGTTTCCATTTAAGTTTCTGTCAATCAACTGATTGATTAACTACCTCAAGGCTGCAGCTCTAATTTACTTAAAATCTTGTAGAAAATATTTTAAAACCCACTACTGCTCCCATCACAGGTACCAGTGTCCTCGTCTAGTTGCTTCCTCTTTGGCCAATTAAAATCCCTGGTTTCACCTCTTTGAATCTTATCCGCCAACTGAACAGGAGGTTGAACACAACAGGTCGCAGGGAAAAATGATAAGTCAAGGTCAAATCAACTAGATACAAGAGCGAGATTAGTAAAAAAAAAAAAAAGCTCAATAACAACACTGGATGTCAAGAAGTGCCACCAGAGCAAACGTTACATCCTCTGGTTCAGCGAGACAGATACTCGATGGAAGCGAGACAAACACGGGACCTTTTGTCAGAAGCAACTTCACCACCCCAAAAAAAAGGGGTAAACTGCATATGAAACTGTTTGAGCAATCGCGGCACTCGGCCACAGGGTGTTTGGTGCTTTCACAGAGCACAGGTAAAGCACCGTACCACACACTCGGGAGCAAATATTACCGTCCCGTTTTAGTTTTAGTTTTTTTCAGCCTCCTCAAATGTTCACTAAATGTGCATCTCGCATCGATTTATAGGTAGCCACTAGACTTGAGGTGCTTTTAATATACAGTACCTAACTTTACATGTAGTGCATTCACATTCAAGAATTAGGTCATCCACCTCAACTGTGGGTAAAATAGAGCACGCCTCGAGGCTTGTCACAGAGCTGAAACTATTTTTTTAAAATATTGGACGAGGGAGGAGGCTGCATCAACATGAAACAAACACACAGTTTGACATTTCAATCAAAATAAAATAAAATAATCAGTTGAGATGGTTTTGGGGATGTGACGCCTTCTTACAGTCTGTGTCTGCGAGGATCAGCGCGCGGCGGGGAGGGCGGTGGGGGGAGGGTGACGGTGGTCGGGGGCTCCAGCGGGTCGTCCATTGGCAGGACCAGACGGGTGCCCCTGATCGCCACTTCGTGTTCGGCCAGGGCGAGCTCGTGATCCAGCCCCTCGTCGGACGGGCCGCCCCCGGTGCTGGCAGTGGAGGAGCGATTGCGGTTGACGGTGCGGGATCCGGATGCGTCAGTGCTGACGGTAACGTCGGCGTACATGGAGCTCACACTGGCGTCGTTCAGGATGAAGTCGGAGTCGTCGTCGAAGAGCTGGCCTTCATTCTGGAGCGTGGAAAGGGAAAAGTCTTTTAAGCAAAGAAACTTTTACTTAAAAAAAACAAACTTCAACACCAGTTTAATCCTGGGTAACAGCTAGTAGATAAACTCCTGAATTACAAAATACAAGAGATTCTGTGTCAAATTAATGTTTCATGTCCAAACCTCATAGGCCTGTGGGCTGGTGAGGCATCGTGCTAGCGGTCCACAACAAGCTGGCAGCGTAGCGGTGAGAGGCGGACCGCTGTGTGTCAGCAGCGGTTTCAGGTAGCTGGTGAACAAGCTTCAGTCAAGGTCTAAACAAGTTAAACACACTTACTTTTAATCAAACAAACACTCTGATGTGGTTGAAGTTAGGAAACACTCTGCAAATCTGCACTTCGGTACCGACAGATCAGGTTCAAACTGTTTATTTCCTGACAGTTTGTAAAGAGCACCCTCTGGTGTTCAGAGCTGAATTCAGCATCTACATCTCTGAGAAACAAGATTTGAAATATCGTGATCCACGGCTCAAAGGATACTTGTGGTCAAAGTTGTACCAGATCCTGAAGGGCCAGGCACTCTCGTGCTTAGTGTTCCTCCGCTGCGACCCATCCAACACCGCAGAACCCTGACGAGCAGAACATTTACGGTTTCAATTACTTTTATGTGACGTGAGGTTAACAGCTTGACAGTGGGGGGGGGGCAATTATAAATAACCGCTAAAACATGAGAATCTGTAATGATGACTTACAGAGTGTTCTTGATCAGAGTCCACACCCACCCTGAAAGAGAAAAAGGAAGCAAAGGTTAATTTGGACAGAAAAACACAGAAATGGAGGATGAAACACACGAGTGATGCGCGGCCGTACGGTATGCTCATGAAGGACAGCATGGGCATGGTGCCGCCGCCGCAGATCCAGACGGTGAAGAAGACGATGAGGAGGGTGGTCGAAAACATCATCTGACGAGCGTACGTCGCTGTGTCCCGGATGGAAAGGGCAAAGGTCATCGCCCCGCGCAGACCTGAGGGAGACAAGATAGTGTGTGAGGGAAGAAGAAAGAGGGTATGTGTCACAGGGATAAAATGGTGAAAAATGTCGATCGTGTTTCCCCAAACCCCAGTATGATGTTTTGTTTTGTTCACAGACCAAAGATATTAAGTTTACTGTCATAGAGAGCAAAGAAACCAGAAAATATTCAATTAAATATCCATTCAAGAAGCTGAAATCAGAGAATTTTGACTTTTTTTTCCTCATCAAAACTACTTGAACCGATTAATCGATTATCAAAATAGTTGCCAATTAATTTAGTAGTCGATTAGTAATTGATTAACTGTTGCAGCTCTAGATACACCTGCACTGTGTTGAAACATCAATTTCGGCGGTGAGATTAAAGGCTCCATTTAGGTGCAATTGTTCACACTTCAGCTTTTTTACAGCTGCAGGAGCACCAAAAGCATTAAGGGGGGTTTTCTATTATAAGTCTGTTTACACAGTGAATGTCAGCTGACGTAGGGGCCGATATTCATAACAATACCTTATGAGTAGGAGAATTGTGTTGGCACAATATTATCTAGGCTTAAGGAGCCAAGTCTGAGAAGCGTCACTATGAGAGAGACATTATTGAGACCCCCAGACACCAAACATACCTGCAAACATCATGACATGCTGAAGCTTGGACCCGATCTTGTTCTTGCGGCCCAGGTTGAGCAGGAAGGACAGAGGGTAGATGTTTGCGGCTCTGCCCAGAAACACGGCCACCTACACCGCGCAGGAAGGTCAAGGACACAACGCAGCGATACAGTGACACAGTGATACAGTGCAAACTGCAATGGAAAATAATCGTGGGTAGACGGCAGCACGGAAAGTCTCTCTCAGGGTTGAATAATCTCCCTTTCATTCTGCTTGTGCTCTTGTTCTAGGGCTTTCTGAAGGACTTTAAAAACACATTTACTGTATTAAATACTGCTTTTTATAAATCATGAATAATAGTAATTGCTGCAGGTATAAAACAGCAAAAAAATCAAAATTTTGACTAGCTTAAAAAACAACAGTGCGTGTCAGACGACCACTTATTTGTGGAGCAGAGAGGCCATGATTTTGTTTGTGTGGAGGATTAACGCCAGGCAGAGTTAAAAAAAAAAAAAAGATACAAAGGCTCCGATGATGAACAGAGGGTTGAAGACATGTGACTGGAAGGAGAAGAGCGTCAGGCCCATGTAGGAGAAGATGAAGTTCTCAGCCAGGAAGTTCAGCAGCTCGAACAACTGATTTGGGGAAGAGAAAACATTTTTTTTGTAAACATGCAGAACGTACATTGAAGAAAGTACATTGTGACATGGGGAAGGTTTCTGGTAAACTTTGCAATCTGTCACTATTTTGATCAGATGACTCATGACAGCTTGAGGGAAACGTGTAATCGGTCTTTTTCAGATTTACAGATAAAATTGCATTACTCATTCAAAATAATCCGTCCCCCATCACACAGGAAATATATATGAATTTTACAGCAGCAATTTACTTACTAAAGTTACATTACATTAAAAATCCTCAGTTGATGTCTGGAGAATAACTGAAAACAAAGTGTGCTCCCAGCTAGCTGACTTTTTATAAATAAATGAAATTCATTTTATATTTCCGGGCCTTTAAAGACACGCAAAATTAATTTCACACAGTTTCTATCTGAGATATATCGATGTTGAGTCTGTCGTGGTTCTCCTCCTCCAGTCTCACTGCTGCTGTTGATGAAGATGACCACAGGTTTATTCAAGTTCAGATCCTATCTTACGCATTAGAAACCCAACGCTGTGCCACATGCTAATGTCCATGTCAATCCTGCCCTGCCATGTGGTGATTTGTCAAGACTCAGATGTGCCCAGATGACACAAAGCTATTTGTGCGAAGTACCCGCAGCCGTCAAATCAATCAGCTGTGGCCTTCAGCGATTTTTATATGTTGTCCACTTGTGGATTTTCTCAGAAATTTCTGCAGGTTCAAACATCCTGTTTTCTGCGTATTTTCAAGGAATTTCTGTGTTTTTAATTCTGAAACTACTGAACGTTGTTGACAACACTTTTCAAAAAAAAAAAATAATAATAATCTCTAATCTTGTTAGTGCTGGTACTGGCAGCAGCAGTATTGGACTTGCGATGATTTAAGCTGTGTGAAGACATTTCACCTGTTTGGTCCTGTCTTGAGAGTCAGGGGAGAGATTGTTGTAGGTGTAGTGAGCCTGAGTGATCCCACAGAACAACACCGCTACGACACCTGAATAATAACAAAGAAACACAGAGGACTTCAGTGACTTCAGTGTCAATCAAAACACCAAATTATACTGTGGTAGCAGTGGGGTCAAAAGCATTTTTTTTTTTTTTTAAATCAGTAATGATTAAAATATCCCTTTAGTCCTTTTCATAAAAGAAAATGAATTGGTAACAACATAAAAATAAAAAATCTGAAAAATAAAAGCTATTTTGAGATGAATAACAGTTGTTTTTTTTCAATGGGAAAAAAATGAACAGGCAGTTTTATGAACAGATAAACAAGGTCCTTGTCCTTGGCCCGTCTTGTTGTTGAGGAGTAAAACATCAAACTTTAAAAATCCACCACATCCAGGAGCCTGAGGGTTTGTCTGAGAAGGATTGATGATTTCAAGCGTCACAGTGTCAATTATTCATCCCTCACCATGTTAATAAAGTCATCGCTTTGCCAAAATAAAAGTTTTATTTTACGGAATAAATAATGCAGAAAAGATGTGATTAATGTACAAAAAAAATGTTTATTGTATTAATTCAAGTTCTATATATTTGGTTGAATTTGTGTTGTCTTTTTTAATTATAGTTATCAATTACTTTTTTTTACATTTATAATTATATTTCTTGTCATAAGGGTTGGATAACAACATCTTAGGAATTAACGGCAATTTAAAAAAAAGATATCGGTATAGACACAGAAAAATCCATATTGTTAGTCTCAATTGAATAATATATGATCATAATTACGGCAGGTGTGTGCGTGTGTGTGTACCTGTGAACCCGCAGGCCTCAGCCAACAGGAAAGTGCTCCAGGACATGAGGAAAAAAAGAGCCGTCTCCAGCAACGGGAAGTCCCTCAACTTAGTGAACTTGGTGACGTGATCAAAACTGAAAGTCAAGGACAGAAAACACAACCGGCCCATCCACACAACACCTGCAGCCCTAATGAGTGACAACAGAAACACGGTCATGTTTACATTTAAACTGAAGTAGTAGGTAAAATGTACTAAGAAAGGAAATCAGTTTAACACATACAGGTTAACACATTGTCCATACAATAATTAAACAGTTAATCCTGAACAAATGCGTTAGTCTGTTGCTTCATCTGTATATCTGTGAGTATGAATATATATCATTCTAATAATATTCAACATTATGTTACAGTCAGAAACCGGTGAAAGGATATGAGGGCGGTCATGACTCCGGTGGCCACTCCGAGAGCAAAGGATCCGCTGAAGACACCCAGGAAGAGGCCTAAGGATTTCAACAGGGCCATGCCTTCAAAGCTGTGGCTGTTGTCTCCCGCAGGCTGGTACGCCACGATGGAGCTGAGGGTCAGATAGACACAGGAGTAATAACAACATTTACATGACAAAAAGAAAATAATAAAGAACATGGTATTTACATAGCACTTTTCAAGGAACTCAAAGTCGCTTAAAATAGACAGTTCCTAAGAATCCAGGAAGTGGTCGAATGCGACACATGCTCAGAAAACGTCACAAAACAGAAAACATTTTCAAGATGTTAAGAGTCAAGCATCAACTTAAACCTGCAGCAACCCAAATCCAATTCTGCTTTTAAACACATTTAGGGGATTTTGATCACAAAGACTTAACACACATGGACTGGAGTTGGGTTTTACAGTGGTAAAATGGGAAGGGGGGATTGGGGTCCTGGATCGCTCAACTCTATTTGGTTGATATCCAACAAGAGTGCAAACAAGTTGGGGAACAACCGATTTAGGTGCTACTGCTTTATGAGGAGTAGCACCTGAATTAGCCGAAAGCCCCCCCGCAAAAAAATCATCAGCACTAATATCCAGCAGTAACTTCTTACAAGCAGAAATTACCAAAACAGTCATTAAAAAGTATTTTCTGGTCATTAGCCGGTTAGAGAATAATGAAAAAGTTGAAAAATGATACAGGGAATGGATATTTAAAGGGGTTCACAGGCTGGAGGGGGTAAAGGGAAGGGTAGTGATCATCCTAATGGGTGGATGCTCAAGGCTACACTCTAAAAAAGGAGATGTGCATTACATTGACTGAATGCAGATGACCAGGTTCTAGAACTAAATCCCATGCAGAAAGACCACTACCCAAACCTAACCAAACCAAACCACCTGCCCACCCACCCACCGGGGGCTCAATGTCTGGTTTTCTCCCAGCCATTCCTCCGCCCCGTCGGACCAGACTGGGCCATCATCTCCTGTGGAGTGCATGGCACCAGCGGCCCGCCCACCCTGTTTCTCCAACCGGAGGAGAACACTGTAGACATACGTACAGGCAGGCGATGAGTGACACGGGCGGGTGAAGGGAGGCAAGCAGTGAAATGACAGGGATCGATGGTTAGTGTGATTAATGTACAATTTTAAAAAATCAGTGGAATTTGAATCATTACTATTACTATAATTAATTTGCCACAGTTAGCCTCAATACAGTGCAGATCAGCAACACATACATGGGATGTACACAGAAATGTCAGGAAGCCCAATACAGTACGAACAGAAGGAATGATTACAGCGACTTATAACTTTTAAAATGTGCATACTGTTTTGAAATAA
Source organism: Scophthalmus maximus (assembly GCF_022379125.1). NCBI lineage: Eukaryota > Metazoa > Chordata > Actinopteri > Pleuronectiformes > Scophthalmidae > Scophthalmus > Scophthalmus maximus. The sequence continues at coordinate 20,841,156 of NC_061516.1, forward strand.
GTGAACCTATTCTTTCACTACTTTTTTACTTTAACGACAAGGAAGTGGGGAAATACATGTTCCTGCACGTGGAAATTTCTGTAGCAGGTAAATCGGTGCTTACGAAGAGAGGACAATGGCCACGGCGTCGTTGAGGACACTCTCCCCAAAGAGTAAAGCATACAGGTCCACGTCTACCTTGAGCTCGTTGAAGATGGCCAGCACTGTCACTGAAATACAGAGGAGAGGGGGGAAAACCCATCACATGAATACTGATTGAGCAACAGGAGGGAGGAGTGTCTTCAAACAATGATCACGAAGATGGCGGTGAAATATATGGATGGTGAAAGCTGATGAGACTGTTCCTACCTGGGTCTGTTGCTGAGACGATGGCGCCAAAGAAGAGGCAGTCGGTAAAGAAGAAATCTCCGCCTAGCTGTCCCACAAATTTCATGAAGGACACAACGCCGTACATGATCAACCTAGGAGGACAGAAAGAGGGAGACACCGGCACAGTTGAGTAAATCTGATGTAATGGATTTGAGTATCAAATGTAAGGTATAATGGCAAAAGCAAAACATCATAAATGTCTGAGGTTATTTCAGAGATGACCGAATGACTCACCCGATGACAAAGCACGATATAACTGTTCCGAAGAAAGCATAGGCCAGGATGGAGCCGATGTTTCTGAAGAAATGTCTCTGGAACAGACAAAAGACACAGATTTATAAAAAAAATAAACGAGAGAAATAAATAGAAATGTATGAAGAATCACATGACCTTCTTACCCTTTTCAGACTGTAACCAGCGTGGAAGATGATGGGAGGTAGCAGAATGTTGAAAAATACTTCTGGGTCAAAGGTCACCTGAAGACAGTGGTTATCAGAAGTTAGACACCTGTTCACAAGTTCCTCACTTAATGCAAACTAGTAGACTGCCAACATTGTTATTTCCTATAGACCGATCATCATTCAGACATACAGTTAATGTTCCATCAGAAGAGGCCATGTTGTCTTCGCATTTGTAAGTTGCAGCGGTCGTATTCATCCATCTTTGTGTTGTCTTTGCCAGATGGAGCGCAAAAGCATCTCATAATTCATATAAAGTAATTCTGATTTGATTCTGAGCATCTCAGTCTAAGGTAGTAGGACTTTTCATATCCATGTCCATGTAACAGAAGGAGCCGTACGAGCTCCTCAATTTGTCTTGGCTGGCCGGAGTCATTCTCATGTTCCGCATTACCCTGTGTTTTGCCGTGTCACGTTCACTATCCTCCACGTTTGTTTGTGTTGCGTTCTCGCAGACAGAGCAAAATCCAGTATTAAAACAAGCAATAGATATTTTCACAGAAGTTCCAAAGGCACAGGAACAGGAAGATTAAGCAAATTTAGTCGACCGAAGTAATCAAAAGTGGTTAGTGGCGAGCGTACAAAATGGTCTCATTGGCCAGTCTACTCCCTTCCAAATATGCCAAAAATAAGCTTTAAAAGTGTGGAAGACGGTACAAATGTGTAATGCCGTCCTCTGTAAAATTGGCAACAAAGCCTTGACTTTGTCATTTGTCCTTTAGTATTAAAATCCTTTCGGCAGCCCCATCCCCCCCGATTATTATCTGCCACAAGCTACAAGCAAAAGGACATGATTGCAGTTGAGGGTCTTCAAAAATGCTGGGGTGATGGGTTAGGGTTAGACAAACTCAACTGTATGCAATCACAGAATTTGAATGTATTTAGCTGTATATTCCAAGATGTTTTCAGTTGGTAACGTCATTTGCTCCCTTGCCTTCCTCAGCATCTCGTCGTCCTGCACTTGGTGGCCTTTGCTGCGGCTGACCTCCCCCTTCAGGGTGTACTCGTAGAATCGGCCGCTGACGTTGACCAACAGGGTGGCGGGACTGGCGTTGACGGCGCAGCTGAGAACCAGGTCGCTCGTGCTCTGGGGCACGTGGACGCCGAACCGCAGGATCACACCCACCAACAGGCCTTTAGGGGAGGGGGAGGCAAGAGGAGGGAAGAGGAGGCGAGAGGGGTCAAAGGATAGGTATCTCTTGTGCAGCAAAATTATTTGAGTTACAAAGAACAAAAATGTAATTGGCACAAGTTAATTATTGTGAGAGGAACTGATTAATCAATGCAGCTTCCCACTGCCTGCTGAAAATGAATGATGGTGCAGGTGCTATTAACAACAACATCATACATTTCCCCTTTTCACTTCAGCTGATGAAACTCAGAAGCAACGGGATTCCTCAACCCTAACATGTACGTATAATAGGTGTATATCACATATATAATACAATATATTAAATAAACATAATAACAATAGAAGCTCGTGTCATGGATGACGTCCCCCTCGGGCAGTAACGACACCTGATCACAAGCTGTCGTGGTGCGTTCACGGGTCAAGTGTGAGGGGGGGGCTAACTCCGTCACAGCCCTGCGAGAATTCAACGCAAAGTTAAAACAGGCGATGGACGCTAGCTTAAAGGTTAGCGGGCTCTTACCGTAGATCATGGCGAGTCCCGTTTCGTGCAGGAACCTGAACCGCCGGTGTTTGAACAGCCATATGGTCAAGATGGTGAGCGTTAAGAGCATTATGAATATGAGGAGATTGGCACTGTCCTGGCGGTGGCTCTCCTCGGCCATCCTCTCGGTCGCGACGTTGTCCATTGCGGGGCTCACGCCTTGGCTCTCGCCTCGGCTCGCGACGAGCACCAGCGTCGAGAGAAACGGCAGCAGCAGCCGCGCTCTCGACGGTTTGACACCGACCAAGTGTCTCGGCGTCGTTCCCATTGTGACTTTCTGTGAGGCGGTTACATTTGTCGTTGAACTCCTGTCGTTTGGGGGTTTTTTTAATGTGGGAAAAACTACTGCTTCAGCGCGAGACGACGGCTGATGACAGCTCCTTCCGCAGCCGTTATCAAAACACTGCGACTTCCGGCTCTTCAAAATAAAAGTCGCATATATGTTTGAAGGGATAGTTCAGAGATTTTGAAGTGAGGTTGTATGAGTAACTTATGCACGGTTAATGTGTTACCTTATGGAGATGGTGATCAGCGAGGTCATTTAACGAGTTTGAACGCCCCTTCAAAATCACTGAACTATCCCTTTAATAACGGTTGAGGTTTTCTTGAAATTCCCAAAACGCGTGATTGTGTAATGAAATCTGGCAGAAATAAATACTATGAACACACGAAAAACATGCAAATAGTCAACCAAATTAGAATAAAATTGAATAAAATAAAAATAGGTAAAATAAAAGATAAATAACAGGCAAGGAAATGTTATCTGGTTTTTCTGCATCATCATTCATTAATCTAAGTCGCAAATAAGTTAGCCATTTACAAACATAACGTGCTTAAGTTAATAACACACAAACATAATCTCAAGAGTCCTGATTGGACACACCCCTTAAACATTAAAACAAACACAGTGCTAATGGAAACATTGAGTGAACTCTTGGACTAAATAACCGGTTGGACTTGTTTTTTGGCACCAATGACCTTGAACGAGCACTGCCAATAGATGCAGATCAGATGTGCATGTGAATGGGGTCTTGTGAGGTTGTTCCACAGTGTAAGGTCTCTGTAGTAGATTTACCTTGACATTTGATCCTGCTACATTTCTTGAATTCTGCAGAGTTTCAGCTTGCTGATGACATTATGCTGTAAAAATATATTTTTAAACTCCTCCGAGGCAGCAAAGCAGACATGATAATGATGCTCCATGTTACTTCAGCGTTAAGACGATGTTTTCATGTTGCTATATGCAGAGCCCTATAGTGCTGCATGTTCTTCCCAAACAATTTTAAACTTGGTTTCATTAATACACTAAACATTTTCAGTTGTAACAGTGGTGTTTTGATGTGTCTAGGTGCTCTCTCCAACTTCAGGCCAGCAATCATGTTTTCTTCTTATCCGATGTTTTCTTCGTTTTTGCAGAGTGGGTGGCTTCCTCTGCCGTGTCTGATTTACTGATAATGAGCAGAGATGAAGTGATAATTGTTTTTTTAGTTAGTCACATGTGTGGTCGGTGTGCTTGTTCTTGTTGAAATGAATATGGTATGAACATTCATTTGGTAATACTGGTGATTAGAGACATTTCCAGAAATCATGTTTTGAGACAGCTTAAATTCACAATTATGTTCTGATTTCATGTAACATTTTAAGATTGGTGTATTTTGCCACCGCATGCAGAACAGAAATGGACTAGAACACATGTTTTTGTATATTTGATATTAATGAGCTTAGAAATTGTAAGCACGTCGTTAGAGGTACTTATTCAATAAAGTTGATTTAACAATTTGTCTGTGCATTTACAACATACCGCAGCACAAACAGATGTAGGTACACCTTCACTTCAGATGTAGGTACACCTTCTAAATCTGTATTTCTGAAACAGTTTCCTTTGACAGGAAACAAAAACCCACAAAAATTCAATTTTGGAACAATAGACACAGCATATGAGGCCCGTATCAAGAATCACATGACCTTTCTGTCATGTACAAATCATACTTGCATACATACACTTAAGTCATGAGACTACAGTATTCAAACCCCTTCACTTCTTGTACTTAAATGTTTTGGATATTGCAGTTTTTGTCCATAAAGCTACATTCAATAATCCATCATGGCCCAATTGTGGCAAGTTCAATTGATTGGACATTAAAGTTAAAAAGACCCACAGTTCACACTTCATGTCACTAAACAAGAGAAGCTTTTTCTAAAGCTTAAGATTGTTCACAGGAGCACAGTGGCCTCAATCATTTTAAGATGGAGAAAGTATGGAGCCATCAGGGTGGAGACCAAGAACTCATTGATCATCAAAGTTTAAGTTTTATATGCAGGTTGTTGAAATGTCTGCTTTCACTGTGAATAATGATCAAATAAATATAGTCTGGTCTCACCAACATTTATTTCTATGTCACCTTGATCTGAAGCGTAATATCTTGACAGTTTCCGCTGACAGGAAACGAAAACCCACAAAAGTCAAGAGCAGCAAAGGCAGACATGGAACATGCGACACGTCGATACTCAGATGTAGAAGTAGACCTGCGTTGAAGCTGTGAATATCCTGTTTCTCTGTGCCATGTTGCTGACTAGACTGATTGTTCTTCTCTTTCTGACTGGACACGTATTTGCCAAAGAACCACCTGGTAAGAACATTTGACATTAAACTTTTAGGCAGCTTATGATATTATAGTATCTGTTTTGGTCTTTTTAGATGTGTGAATGGTTATTCGGTTTACTTAAGGGCTTTTGTAAGATCTGATCATATTATCTTATGTTTGGCTTGTCATAATGTAGGACTGTTTTATATGCTAATTCGTTTTTATCTATACAATGCTTAGTATTCTATCATGAATTAACATTTTGAATCTTACATGGTTGATTTTAACTTTTTGTTTATTACCTTCTAAAAATAAATCCAAGAGCAGAAAGGGAGGAATTGTGGAAATGTGATTATGCCTTAATAAATAAATCATTGTAAATCTATATACAAAAATAAAACGTATTGAGAAAAAGGATTGAATCAGTTTAAAGAAGAACTTCACTTCCTCGAACATGCATGAATTCCCCTTGGCGTCATTTAGCTATTTCCTCATTCTGTGCGTGTGTGAGTGTGTCGGCCATTATTACTGTAGTACTATTGTTTCTGTAAGTTTTTACCCTACATGACCTTTGGTTTACAGTTTTCATGAAACTGGCCTGTTGATCTCAACCCTCTTGTGTCTCTGACAGATGTGGAGTGTTTGGTGGTGCATCTGAAATATGTTAACTGCAACTGGAATAAGCCGCGGATCCCAAATGTCAATTACACCTTCGCCAGCTGGTTCGTAATTTGGTGACAGTAGCCTTATCAAAACTACTTCAATAAAATCTTATCTTGAACTAAATGTGTTTGAATTTAAGAGAGGTGTTGGTAAGAAGAAGATCCTATCGATGACCATTGTAAAGAATCATAGACTGAAAAAAAGAAAATTGCTCACAACTTGAAAAGATTACTTTAATTGTTAAGACACAAATCATTTAAGTTCTTTTAAATTAAAGTTATCAATTGTCTTAACTTATTAACTCTAAGTTGAACAAACTTAATCTGTGTGTTACAAGTAAAGTCATTATTTTAAGTAGGTAAGCAATTTTCTTTATTTAGTGAAGGTGATCAGATAGACCTTCATGATGACCAGAATTGTTGTGATACATTGGCTGAATTAATATGAATAATTTATAATAGTGTAGTAGAAGCTTTTTGTCTTTTTGACAATTCATACACACAGTTATTGTCTGTAACTTTCTTTTTTTTTCTTGCCCCAAGGCTGAGTGGAAATCCTATTAAAATACTCCCAATATGAAACATTTCCACAGCATATTAACTGATTATTAAGTGATTCGGCGCTATTTACAGTTCATAGCGCTGTGGTTGTTGAACAGTGATTTCTACACAGGTTCCATCATGACAAGAAAGCCAGTGACTGCACCACCTATGTGTCAGAGAACAGCACTGTCACTGGATGTAGCCAACCCTATGACAACCTGATTTCCCAAAGGTTTTTGACATTTTACACCCTGCTGACACATGGCAACGAGACTTTTGAGAGGGATCATAACCTGAAACAGAGAGGTATGTTGATTAAGTGGGGTGCAACATCACGTTGTGAGATGTAATTAAAAAATCTATTTGGAACGAGAATTTTTTTTGACACCTTCTGGTGCTGCAGAGCTGTAACTTAAATCTATGATTTTTTTTCAGAGGAAAAAAAAACAACAATATTTTGACACCAAAACAGTCTGTAAATTATAACATGTCTGCCCTGTTCTATTGTTGTTACATTCAGTCCAGTTATATCCACCAAGCCACCTGACTGTCAAGAATGGATCTGACTTTAACCTGTGGTTTTACTGGAACCAGACTGCTTTAAATTGTGTGGAGAGTGAAGTTCGCTTCAGGACCAACAACAAGAAGTGGGATGTAAGTAAACTAAGGGCACAAAATGTCTCATCTTGTTTTTCATTCTTTTCTTTCTTTTACTTTTTTTTTTGTCTTGCCTTCCCACCTTTCTACTTCCTAAACAATACAAATTTATTTTCCACAGACGTCTCTTGTCTCTAATGGGAGGCAGAGTTACTGCATCAACTTGCCTTCCAGCAGTGCCCAGTATGAGCTGCAAGTGCGAAGCATGTTGGGGAGCAACTGCGGAGAGTCTTTATTCTGGAGTAACTGGAGTGAGCCTGCAGTCTGGGGAGCCAACAACAGCATAGGTAAAATGCCTTTAATCATCCACAACATTGAAACTCAAACCCAAAACTGGTCTTAGACTATGAATTGAGTAGATGTGTCAGGATTTTGCACAGATGTGAAACACATTGGTAAATAGGCATGAAATGAATAAGGAACTGACAATGATGTGTAGTGTTGATATGTTTTTGTTCCCAAACACAATTCAGGTTGGCAAATAAAGGCCAGAAATATAATTGAAGACCCAATAATAGTCATATTAGGTCATAAAAAGTATCCCATTAGTACATGATATATAGTGTATGATGGCCTGTATGAGCGATAGAGCAGTAAAAATCATACTTATTTCCATTCAAATCAGTACTGGGTTATTTGACCAAGCAAATTTATCATCCTCCACAAAGTTCTGTAACTTTTTTTCACCAAAGCACAAGTGGTAAAAACATCAAATGTGGCTCTAATGCTGCATCGATTGCTCTGCATGTCCTCAAAACACCAAAGGTACCAGATTTAAATGATTGCTAACTACTCCTTTCGCTACCCTTAACAGACGCCAATCGAATAAATGTTTCAGCGTCTGTGTGGACTCCATTTCTATATGTGGTGGGTGGTGTCACCCTCATCCTGCTGGTCATAATGTTGCTGTACCATGAAAGGTGGGTTGGCCCAAATGTCATGTGTAAATGGTGGCCTTGAAAGTGTTAGTAGGTTGTAGAGTAATGTAGTGTATCAATTGTTTCGTACACTAAAAAAGAAAATGACATACCAATTTTTAAAATTATTTCAATCTGTAACACAAGTGAATTATGTTTGTTCAACTTAAGGTTATTTATTGTTTTAGCTTGTTTTAGCGAGACAATGTTTTCTATCTCCTTCCAAAAATGTAAAATTTTGGAGAGATTAAATCAGCACCAGTGATGATTATTTATATGAAAAGTGATGTTATGAGCACAGGGGCATGCAGACGGAAAAATCAACCTCTTCCATTACCAACCCTCACTCAAACAAAGAGCTGAAGAGTTACTGTACAGGGAACAAACGTAATGTACAGATGAGCTGTTGTTGATTGATCACGTGAGAGTAAGACTGTGCTTACTTCCTATACAGGCTCCGAATCATCCCAATCCATCCCAAGCCGTCCCTGGTCCTTTCCGACATCGAGGTTAGTAACATCCTGCCTCTGTGCCCTCTCCCAAGACAAAAACCAAGGCAGTCATTAAAAGAAAGGAATTACGAGACTAAAAGTCTTCAGCCATGCCAGTGGCCATTGGAGACTTGCCATGTTCGACATCTTGGCTTGGCGGGTCAGCATGCTTAACATATGCAAAGCTGAGGCTTATGGAAATTTCATCGGTCAAACGGGACAAATTGATATTTTTGACTCAGGGATGGTGCTTGAAAAGTTAAGGGATCACCAAAGTAATAACTCAACCTTGGGGAGGACATGAATGTCTGCACCAAATGACATGGCAACCCTCCTGACAGTTTTTGATACATTTAATTAAAAACCAAACATGTAAACATCATAGAGGTGCTAGAGGAAAGGTCAGGAGACCCCCAAAGTTTTCATCTTCAATGGAAGACCATGAATGTCAAAATTTCATGGCATGGACCACAGAGGTGGACCTACTGAGCAACAAACGGACATAGCCACTGCTTGCACCACTAGTTGAAAACATAAACATTATAGACTTATAACATACCCTAAATATTTCATGGGTTGGGATCTGGACCAATATTACTCCAAATTTATATCAGCCGTGGTCATATTCTACTGGGTAGAAAAGCAATGTGTCCGAAATGTCATGTCAAGTGTCAACAAAACAAGTCCTACATTTTTTTTCTTCTTTCCTAAAGGATTGGCTTCAATTCTCCAAAGGCCTGAAAGGGAATTTTAAGGATAACTACAATGAGCACGCCTGTCCTGTCCGCGAGTACTGCCATGTCTCCCAGACCGACAGCGAGAGCTCTGATGGCTCCACCTTCTCTGTCACCACCGATCAAACCGACTTCTCCGTCTCCATGCCTGTGAGCAAATCAGAAGACCTGTCCACCTCCTTCTCCTCTTCCACCTCCGCCGTCTCAACTCAGGAGGAGCAGCAGATCGCTGTTTAAGAGGCCTCAGGGTTGGTCACAACTTTACAGTCAGGAAATTCTTATTCTGACAGAAACCAGTCTCCTGCAAGAGTGCAAGGATCTGAAAAAGAAAAAATGATGATTGATCTCATAGTTCCCCATGTAGGAACATCTTTCAGATATCATCTTGAAGCACTTAAAAGCGATCATTTAAATTAAAAGCAGATAGTGTTTAAAGATACCAACCACTGGATGCTGCAGTTACACATAAAAGAAAAATAACAAATCTAAATCTCCTTAAAATGCCGGATTTTATTAGTTTATTTTATATTAATCAAAGGTTTATTATGAGATGTTGGTTGTGTGCTGACTGAAAATAAAGATTTACGTGAGGAGAGTTCAAATCACTTGCATGGAACTGTTTTGCAGACAGTTGAAGATATTTACTCATGCACTGTAAATAAAGGAATATAATGTAATACAAATAACCATTTAAGGTATAGATTTAGGTGCTTATGAAGAAAATAACAGCCTGTCCAACATGTTTCATATAAACTGCTATCAGTCCAAAACCCCGCTTCACTATATGTTGATAACAGAGAATGTAACTTCAGCAAAAGAGACGCAGGCTTGAGGAGAAGACATATTAAAACTTCTCTCTGAAAATCAATATGAGAAAAGCAGCACTTATCATGTTATGAAATAAATAAACCACTGAACTCATTCCTTCATTGTTACGTCAGTCAGGTAATCTTTCTTTGTAAGCAACTTTGAAGTTCTTCTCCCGAAATTGAATTTGATGCGTTTTGATATATGTAGTGATATATGTGTAGTTTTCATATGTTTAGCTGTTTGTATGACATTAGCATCAAAATGTATAACCAGCTATACAGTATAGACCCTTTTTTTAAATCTCGTATGTGACCTTGAATCTCACTGAGCTTGAGACTGTACGAGGGCAATTCACTCGCAAAATTGTTTGCTCAAGACACTTTTCTTTGTTCTGTTAATTTCATGCCAAGTTGGATCATGACAAAATATGATATTCAAAATATTTTTGACAAAATACCTGGTTGTGGTACTGGTAATATCGGTAATGTTGGTTCGTGTTAGGTGTGTGCAGTGAACGGTGAACAAATAAATAATAAAACTAGATTTAAAAAATACACAGAGTAGGAAAAAAACATTTACTATTAATTCACTTAGCAAGTCGAATTAGCAATACTTTCTAACAAGGCACCTCATAAAGGGTTTCTAAATAAATTATTGGATGTGTTAATATTTAGAGATAATTTACTAATTGTTCCAAAAAAAACCCTATGATGTTTGAAAGTCTATATAAACACTTTGGCTGGTGTTTATTTTTTCCAAATTGTTTTGCTTTATGAACATTTATATCTGCAGACAAAGTGAGTGATCAATATTTTAGAAAACATGGCAACCCAAAACCATACCTTCTTAGGCTACCAACAACAGCTCTATAGCGCATTATTATGCATTAATGAAGTGTATAAAGGTGCCTCATTAGAAAGTGACACCACGTTGCAATATCCAGAGGATCACGTTGACATCACCAATACATCCCATTCCTTAAGCCTATCATGCTCCTGTAACTTTGAATGTTATCTCTCAAAAAATGTAATGTTCTTTTTAAGAATTATTTGATTGGATGTTGTTGCTGTTGCAAGCCACTTGTGTTTGTATTGTTTATTTACTGACATATTCCTGCGTGTATTTTCCTCGCGTGCTTTTTTCTTAAATAAATATACCTGTGTATTTCCATCAAAAGGCTTATGTCCTATAGTGGCTTTCTATTTAGTCACTATACATCGCTGCATGTCGGTGAAACCTTTAATGACGTGTACCTTCGCAATCCATATGGCTGTGACGAGAATAACGTTTACCACGTATTGCGTTTCTTTGATTTATTTAAACGCCAACATAATAGATCCAGGTCCATACAAATGTGATTGTTCTTGAAGCAATATCCTGCAGCATTCAAACATAGTGACACGAAGTGACAAGGTCCAAAAACTGTAGGCATCCCAGCATGCCACAAACACCACTGTGTCACCCCACCTGGCTTTATGCTCAATTGTATCTCCCGTACACACAGAGCATAACACAAAGAAAAACAAAAAATTGATCTTACATGTGCCATGAAATGAAGACCTGCAACGATTTCATTTTTAATTCAGTCTGCCCCCGGTGCAGGCAGTTACCTCTGTGTCCGCTAGAGGGCGTGCGGAGTGTCCCGCACAGCACGGAACTGAGTCAACGTATTTCATTTTTTTTCAGATTCCAGAAGCAGGGCAGGGCGCAGGGCGGCTGGCCCCCGCAACAAGACACACACGAGTCAGCTACTTCCCTAGCCGCAACCGGGTCGGCTATCGCAAGCGATCGATGCCTTCAGATGAGATATAAGATTCCGCCGTGCATTTAGTTGGTTTGACGCTAATTCGCCGCCGGTCGTCCAGAGATTACAACCTGACAAAATGACAGACGCTGCGGTGGCCGACACTCGCCGGTTGAATTCCAAGCCCCAGGACCTGATGGATGCCTACGGCCCCCCCAGCAATTTTCTGGAAATAGACGTCTTTGACCCACAAATCGTCGGAGTTGGACGGAACCGTTACACAACTTACGAAGTTCGCATGAAGGTACGTGTTGGGCACCGCACCGCCCCTGCACCGTGTTGCAGCAGCATTCGCGTTTTTTTCTTCGCCAGGCTAACTGGCAATCGCAGGGTTAGGGTTAGCGTGTTTTATCCACCGTGCTGATGTCAACACACGGACCGGGCTGTGACGCCTGACGTCGGGCGGGCGGGGGGAGGGGGTTCTGCGTGGCGCGCCAGTAAAACGCGAGGAGCGGGGATTCTCTGCGGCCTACCTTGTGGAGACGGGGGGGTGGCTTGACGTAGCGTTAGCATGTGGAAGTTTCCTGAACGTCTTCCAGGAAGCAGATTTACAGTGGAGAGTTAACCTGATACACACGTTGTTGTTTTCTAACTCGACTGCTATGATCAGAGAAACTAAATGAGAAAGTACGACGTTGAGTTCGATAAAACCGTGAAGCTAACCGCTACATGTATTTACACAGCTAGCAAAAACAACGACCACATACAGCGTCGTCAGCCTGTGTAGATGCAAGGAATTATACATTTTCCATAACGTTAAGCGGTGGCAGACATTACTACCAACTGAATGGTGTCTGTGGTGTTATTGGAACGGGAGAAAAGTTAGCAAGTTGAATTTCAACTGTTATTTACATTAATAGGCACACAGATGGTAACAGTCGTGCAGTGTTTCCCCTACCATTGAATTGGGGGCGCCCCGCCCCCCAACGGGGGCCCCGCCCTCTCCTGTAAAGTCCAATTAATTTCAATTATCATTTATTTATTTATGAAGGAATGAATGAATGAATGTCACTTCCCCTATACACCTTATTCCTCATTACTGTATAAAAGTGTATAAAAATTTGTGAAACCAAACCCCCCCCCCTCAAACCAGTACACCTAGGGGAAGCACTGGTCGTGGTTGTAGTAAGAGCTTCCCCGTCCAGTAGACTAGGCAGCTAAACGTGTAAAAAGTGCGTAATTAATAAACTCACTGACCGAGCAAACTTCAAGTGTTTTCGGGATGCGGATGCTGGGAACTGTAATTGCTTAATTGCATCATTACTAGACGTGTCTTGACTTACACTCTCACATTTTCTGTGTTTGACTGTCGTCTCCTGGGAGAGTTCGCCCTTGGTTAATGTAAACCAGTTCCTGTTTTTGGTCTCTTGAATTGCTTTGTTTTTCCTGAACACAACCATATTGACTCAAAGTCAATCTTGAACAAAATCCAGACCGTTGTAGTGAACAGACACCGACCTTCAAGCAGACAAGACGGTCTACATGCCAAAGGATCCCCCACAGTAGCCACTGAATCACTGACAGATATAATTAGTTCGTCAATTAGATATATTACTATCAGTCAGACACTTTTAAATCCTATTGGGGGGGAGAAGTCAGAATTTGCCTCTTTATTCAAACTGCACACATTTCAGCTTTCTGCGATAAAGGTTCACAAATAAACACCTGAAACAAAAAGGTTAAATTCATAGATTTATTTTAATGCTCAGTCAGTTGAACCATTTATTTATGATTTTTACATTGTAGCCAGATAGAACTAGTGTCAAAGCAATTAAACCATTAAATTACCAGGCATAATTTAAATCCTATAGTCAAAAAAAACAACACCACACCATTTGCTGCATTTCTCACATAATATATCTTTGGGATTTGAATTGTTGGAAGGACACAGGGAATCAGCTGATTACTCATTGGGGAAATTGTGATTTCACACTTTTTGATGAGTGTGATGATTTAGTCAAATGACTTTTCTTAAGAAATATTTGTCATTTTATCTTTCTAGGCACTTTCACAAAACCTTCTGCACTGTCACTAAATCTGCCAATTGTTCAGCAATCCCAAAATTTTTGTTCAGATGAAATTAATGAATTCAGTATAAAGAGGGCTGTTTTTTCTTCTTCTACTTCTTTGTGTAGACAAACCTTCCCATTTTCAAACTGAAGGATTCCTGTGTGAGAAGAAGATACAGTGACTTTGAGTGGTTAAAGAATGAGCTGGAAAGAGACAGTAAGGTGAGTGAGCAACAACGGCATGCTGAGAGCAAATAATTAAAGCAGGCTTGCATTTGTCTGTTAACAATGATCTAATGAGCAATAATGTTAGAGTTACAGGTGCAAAGAAGATATAATCCTTACATAGTTTCTCATGTGTTAGGATTAGGGTTACATTGCTGATTTCATCTACTTCGTTGATATAGAAAATGATATGTAAGTTTTGTGGTGACCTTGATTAATTACACTGCCGTTGAACTGGGGCTCAATGTAGCCAATGGGAATTGTCAGATTGTAGTAGATATATTTTTTTGTATTGACCTCTCGACAACTTCAGATTGTAGTACCACCTCTGCCGGGCAAAGCCCTGAAGAGACAGTTGCCATTCCGCGGAGACGAGGGCCTTTTTGAGGAGTCCTTCATCGAGGAGCGGCGATCGGGCCTGGAGCAGTTCATCAACAGGTCAGCCAGTTCAAATATGTTGTGATTTTAGGTCTAAAACATTAAACAAACAGATCTGTCACATAAAATGTGTCAAAGTAGAAAATATGACAATAACAGTTTTGTGTTATTCTATGACTGAGTTTGGCGCGATCATGGTTAGATCTAGCATAGAATGTTTTAAAGCTCTTATTGTTTTCACTGCATGTTTCATTTTCACAAAATGTTGTTGGAATGTCACATATTCAGTATGAGTCAGACATCGCAAAAAAAAGATGAAAAAAAGAGTATAGCCCTACCCAAGGCTTAATCTAATTTGTGTCTGGAAAGGCAGCACCACGGCAACTAACTAATCCACAATTGCATTTCGCCAACCTCCACAAAAAGCAGTGAGTGAATTGTGTGTCGTCTTGTGTGTGTCTGTAGAATTGCAGGTCACCCCTTGGCCCAGAACGAGCGCTGTCTTCACATGTTTCTGCAAGAGGAAGGCATTGACCGTAACTACATTCCTGGAAAAGTATGACTCTAGGGTTTACCGGGGGATGTGGGCATGTGGGGGTTAAACTCTGGGTTGTAGAATGGACTCACTTGCCTCTCTCTCTCTCTCTCTCTCTCGCTCTCTCGCTCTCTCTGTATACCATCTTAAAGTCAATTTCATTTTATCTTGGAGTTAAGAGTATGCTCTCCTTCTATACATCAGAATAATGTTGGTCATGTCTCAGACAACTCTGTGATTCATCTTCTCCCTCATACATTTATTTCATAACTGTCCAATGAGGAAAGCACTCGTCGATAGACGTGATTGTATCGTGAGGATTTGGCTCTTAAATGCAAATTTTCAGGAATAGAAAATAATGTTCACTACATTTGGTCTTTCCCTGATGGGTGTCATATATTCATCATTGTTATATAATGTGAAGTATAATAATGTTGAAATGTGTGTGTTGACACTAATGTGTACCATAGGGATGCACGCTGACTGTATATGAGATTCTGATCCTGTTGTGTTCTTTGTTTTTGTTGTTGTTTTTTTAGGTATGAATGAAGTAAGTTTGCTTTATTTTATCTCGTCTCTAAGAGCTATCAGGGAGTTAAAGGTGGTTGCATGGGCACTGTAAAGACCAAAGGCGATAGTTCACAAATACTTGATTAAAAGAATGCTAGTATAAATATATAAATCAAAAATCATAACTTTTGTAAATATGCAACACATAGTCCCCTGGTTGTCACACAGTAACAACCACTTATTATCCAAAAATATTGTTGGAGTCATCATGGTGTGTTGCCAGGATGGAACATTCTGCAAGCCAGTTTTGCACAAGCTTTTATGAAGCATTTTAATGAAGTAGTTTAATGTAAAATCTCATATGCAGTTTTTTTTATATGGAGTTAATCAGGTGTTCTTCAGAAAACTGGCTTGCAGAAGTTTTCTCAGTCCAGCGGCATCAAACCAGTGTAAACGACAAACCACCACTAGTGTTTGAGTTATGTGAACTACTACTAGTGATGAAGTAATGTACAGCACCCGTGACTAGAGCCCTTTTTAATGAAACTTTTCTGGCCAAACTAATTCTGATACACTCATTATCAACCGCACTAATCATTGAACGCATGGCAAACCTGCATGCTTTCTCTGCAATATATGTGTGTGTTAGTCTCGTCCGACAAATGATCTCACATCGCGTCTGATCACCATCATGTCTTTTTGCTTTATTTCCCAAAATTCTGTATTTTTTTCCTTCAAATTTTGAGAAGTCTGTCTGAAGCCAAATCAGTATTTTCTACCATGAAGTAAATATTGATGCGTCCTGCATTTTTATGCTTGAGTTGAGTCTACCAATGTAGCACTTGCCTACACTACATTAGAGAAGTTCACGTCTAATGAACTACATCAGTTGAATTTAATATCTATACATAAAGCAGCATTAAAAAAACCTGCTTTTTCCACCTACAATGTATTGGTGACTTGCAGGTCTTAAAACACTGAGAATGAATATTGTTTATTGGCTAAACAAAACACATGAATGTGATTTAACACATAAATGACGCGAACATCTGCATTGCATGACGCTTATTGGTGACATTTGATGCACTGACTGCAACTCCTCGGCTCAGGATCTTGTTCAGTTCTGACACCATTACAAAAGGCATGTAGGCCTGTGTAATGTACTGTGTTTAGCTCGTATCAGAGCTGCCGTCAAACTTTCCTTTCTTTAAAAAAAAAAAGTTAAATGTTGTCAATCTGAATACAATACAGTTCTGTTTAAGAAGATTTTTTAACAACAAAGAGCAGGAGTCGGCACGTCCGTGTTTATTCTGGGAATTAATGACATTCTTAAAATATGTCTTCGTACCGCTGGATGAGTGTACAACAACCAAAGTCCTAAAGAAAGACTGTCTTGTCTTCATACTTTGTTTTCCATGGTGGAAAACAAGGATACATGTAGAACTAGTATTGTGACTGTAGAGTGTATGTGTTTGTAGACTACAAGGCCCAAGCAACTGCCTCATTTAACAAGACATGCATGATATTTATGTGTTTATATGCACCGGATTGAAATACACATAGAAAGTATGCACTTGCACAAAACCTGAATGTCAATTCTCGTACTGTGATATTCTCTGTGAATCATAATATTGACATGACAATCATCACTAGATTGTTTTCAAAGAGCATTTACTCAGTTCCACTTTTAGCCTGAACTTGTCTGAATATTATTTCTCATGTTTACTGTCTTTCTCTCTCTCTCTCTCTCTCTTTCTTTGTTGCAAAGACAACACAGACTGCTGCACCTGCCCCGTGTACATTTATTTCTACGTCACGTCATTCTAAACCTGGTGGAAACGTCAGAACTGATCAGTGTCAACGATTTAGGGCAAACACAACTCTTGCTCCAGGACAAAACTAAGAGATCCATTGTATAAAAAAACGTTTGATGTTTGTGTCTTTATTCAGCCATTCCACATATTATATGTACATTACTTTTCATTCAGTAATCAGTGAAAAAGAAACTGTTTTTTTTTTCTCATAGCTAGATTTTCTTTTCTCTTTTTCTTTTTTACACTGATGGTTATATTTTCTGAATGTTTTTCTTTTCTCTTTTTCAATTGAGTTGATCGAGTTAAAAAACAAATTTCCTGCTTCAATTAGTTTTCTTTTGCGAGCAGATGTGATCTTGATGAAAACCTCCCAAAGTTGAGCAACATGTAGCATCATGAAGAAGACAGCCGCACGTCATTCCAGTCAGTATACTTTCTCCTGAGCTTTAGGTTATGGACGAGCTCTTCAGTCAGGGTCGTTTTACAATTAACCATTTTAACTCTGCTGTATTAGTTCCGTCATCCTGCCTCTACGTTTCGGCTGTGTGTTGTCTAATCGGCTATTGGGAATGTTAAGTTGGGTAAAACAACCATATCTAAGCACTGTGACAAGAGGTTCATTATATGAACAATATTCCATTGTTTAAAGGCGTAATCAGCATCTGGTTCACTGATCTACAACAAGGAGAATTCTGCGCTCATTTCCAGACGTTTTATTCCTTTTATCAATATTATTGTTAAGTGTATTAATACATGTTACCATTGCAGTTCCGCTCTGGGTGACGAGGAACTTTCTTGTTGCTCTTGTCCTCCAATTAAATTTCCTGCTGCCTGCTGTGTCGTGTCTGCATGTCTCTGTACAGTTTAAAGTGGAGAGAAAAATAACAGCAGTGGAATCGGTGGTTAGCAGCGGATCAGAGAGAGTCATGGGAGCTGGATGAGTGGCTGCAGATTGACAGGCGACCTAATTTAACAATGACATAAAAAGAACATGAAGGTAAAAATATAAAAAATGTTATTACAGTTTAGAAGAGTAAAACTAGAGTTTTTATTCAGGGACTGAATGAAAATTACTGGTGTAAAAAAGCTCAATTTTTGGAAAAAGTATGTTTTGATGATCCACCTGTAGACTAAAAATACCAAAATAATATAACAATGTCAAATTGATACAACACCTTAAAGCCTACTTGGAATGTGTCTCCATTTCACTTTATGAAACTGACGTGACATAGCTTAACTAAGTACATTTGCTCAAGTTATGTAATTAAATCTGAAGTACTTGCTCGTTCTACTCGACCACAACAGCTCAGAGGAAAATTGTACTTTTTACTTCACTGCCACTTTATCTGACTTTAGTTACTCTTTAATTAAGATTAAGATTTGTTGACAAAATGTATGACCATCTTATAATATATGATTTGTTATAGCAAAAGTGCCCAATAAAAAGTAAGTTAAAGTTTTGAAGGTCTTTTACTTGTAACACTATAAATTAACACGGTCATACTTGTTCCACCAATAAGCTATTGGTTGATTGTTAATAAAAAATATTTAGCATCCATTTTGATGATCTAATCATAAATGCTAATTTTTTTCTATTTCAGGCTGTTGAAAGGTGATAATTTAATGCTCTTCTTTTTCATATGTAATTATGAACAATGTGTTTTGGACCGTTTCTTGAATAAAACAAGCAGTTTGAAGACATCAGCTTCTGGTGTGAGAAACTAATAATGATTTACACTACTCTGGCATTTTATAGACAAAATTATTAATACATTTAATGAGAGTACAACAAACTGTTTAGTGAATAATTTGTTTATAATGAGCCTTTTTTTCCCAGAAAAAATTGAATTCAAATAACTTTCTAAAAAACAAAACAAAAAACACATGCGCTCAGTGTCAGTTAACATGTTCCACCTTCCTGCAGCAGTGTGTTAAATAACTTGCTGAAGCACAACTAATCTTGTAATTTGTGCATTACAATGTAAATTCTTAATCTTATAAAACAAAAAAGATTTAACCATTGCACCATCTTATTTGTCAGGAAAAGAAGCATCATAATAGTGGCAAACACTGGGCCTTTTTGTTTCACTGAACTTGAGCCTTACAGTGCCCTAATCTCTTTCTTGTTGCGGTTCGCCATCAGGAAATACAGGGATTAACAGGGGAAAGGGGAATTATGGCCACAGGTGGATTAAAGTTGTCCCAGAAT
The DNA here is from genome assembly GCF_022379125.1 of Scophthalmus maximus. NCBI lineage: Eukaryota > Metazoa > Chordata > Actinopteri > Pleuronectiformes > Scophthalmidae > Scophthalmus > Scophthalmus maximus. The sequence continues at coordinate 20,860,539 of NC_061516.1, forward strand.
AGTGATCTTGTGATGTAGACCTTGAACTGTGCGTGATCCAAATTGGACAGAACTGTGAGTGGACACAGTTGTGGCTTTTTCGCATGAATTATAAACAGTAGATTAGGAACAGTGCTGCCCAGCCAGTGTTGCACTGAACTGCACCAGGTTCCCTAAGAACAAAATGAAAATAGACTTGTTTATTTTTATTATCACAGGCCTTTTATGATAAAAGGTAAGGATACATTTTTTTATCCTTACACTAGAGTTGATTAGATATTAAGGAGGAGAGAAACCTCCAGAAGACCAAACAAGGGGAGATCCCTCTTGCAGGATGACACAAACACACAAAACAGGTGTGAACAGTATATGGATAGGCAAACGTAGAAAATCCATTTGGTGCACAAGGTAGAAAAAAAATGCTGTTCTTGATACAACCATGCCATGTATCTTTAAACTCAACGAGAACATAATGATGACCAGTCAAATCAGAAAATGTGCCGCAACCCTGGGGGACACTGACCCTGACCTTCCTCAGCAGCGGGGACCGCGACCTACAGAACCAGTGAGCTTTGATGTGCTGGCCTTGTCCTGAGTAATGAAAGTGGGCAGACAGGATGGGCACACTGGGCCAAGGCAGAGATTAGCCAGTGTTTTGTTAGCAGTTCTAACGCTGGAGCCCAGTGTGCAGCCATGACGCTTGTTGTGTTTGCAGAGACACGCAGTTGGGTTAGCTTGATAAAGTGGAAATAAATTGAAAGAGCAACCCAAAGCAGTGTGACTGGGCAAGGACAAAGGGTGAGACGAGTGGCTACTATGGTGCCGTCGGACAGAGAGCGATGGGTGGGGAGGGAGAAAATGAGATTTTGAGAATCCATTTTATTCGAAGTCCCCTCTCTGGTTGTTGCCCCAAAGCATGAAAAACAACACATTCAGTCTTTACGGGAGATAGATGGATGAAAAACAGCACTGCAAAGTTTAAAGAAGAAAACATACAACGCAATATAACCATCGAGTGAGCCGTAAAGAAAGCATTGGTGTGTATGGGACTGTGAGTAGCTTGGCTTGCACGCACACCCACTCAAACACTGAACACCCCATTCATAAGTCAGTGCAGCCCTTAATTTATCTTGTCAGAACAAATGTGTTAGACGGTAATTTAAAAAAAAGAAGGTAGCCAGCAGTGCATGTGCTGAAATTACTTTGCAAATCATTGTCTTGCAGCGAATTATGAAGTATAACTGCATGAATGCAACAATTAGTTTAAAAAAAACTGTGGCGTAATACTGAAAAAACAAACAAACAATGGGAACACTCCCTGTGCTTTGCAAGTCCAGTCTCAACGTGTTCAGTCCAGCCTCCTTTTTGGACGCGGGACAATGTTTTCCATCTGCATAAATGTTTTAACACCTGTTATGTAATCTTGATCCACAACTCTGCTCTGTACATGGTCTGTGTGTGTGTTTGGTATTAATAGTTCAAGAATTAAAATAGCAAACAAAAATGGCCAAATAGCATAGTATATATAGTGATATATCACTGTAGATTTACAGTAACGTGATGTTATCGATTCTGTGGCCCATTCATGTCGCCTTCTAATCCTCTTAAACTCTGCCCTTCTTACATTTTTAAGAAGCACCACACTTGTGGGTGGGTCAGTTAGTGCAGCCAGCCCACTGTAAAAAACAACACAACTTTATTCCAATTTCTAGTAGAAGTCTCAATGGTTTCACAGACGACAAATAAGATAGAAAAAATATTTTTTAATATAACGATTGAGAAGCCATGAAATACATAGCATAGTGACCATTTAACTCAGTAAAGCTTCAATGAAGAATTTGAACAAGCCAAAGGTACTTGAAGTGAAGTATAAAGGGGAAATGTTATGTTAAAATGTAGTTGTTGTTTTTTTAAATTACACAAACAAAGGTTTTGTATATTTCTATGTAATTCAGCCGTATAGAGCCAAACTGATCCTGATATGTTATGTCTTCATTTTCACTCTCAGATATTTAAGAGTAAAAACAATTTATCAATAATCTTTTTTTTTACTTCAACATGCTCTTAATTGTAAGACATATCCAGAGGTGAGGTCTCTTAAATTGGTAAAGAGAAGATCCTCGACGACTGAAGCACAGACACGAGCCAACTCCCAACTGTCGTAAATGTGTATTTATGTTTTAATATATAAATGTTGCCCCTACACACAAAATAAAATAATGTACAATATGGTAGATGTAGACTCAATATATCTCCAGGTCTGATAGTATTGGCGTCAGCCTCAAGACTACAGTATCGGTCAGGCTATATTCAGCAGTGGCATCCTGATACAGTATTCAGGTTACTATATTTATTATTAACTCTGATGCCATCCAGTGTTGCTGTGGCATCAGCTAGTATTAACTTCAGATAGTATTAGCTTTTCGTTTTTTGTAATTTGCGTGTCACCTCCCCATTTTCTGTACATGCATGATGTCACAGAATGTATGTCGTACTTAGAATCAGGCCGGATACCACAGTTGTGTACAAATTTAGGGTAATTGTACTTTGTTTACTTTGCACTACTTTATACTTCTACTATTGTACATTACGACATTACATAGTACATTGTAGTAATAATAATAATAATAATGTATATATATATAATTCATTAAGTTATATTTTTGGGATTTCACTGTTGAGGTAATTCTTGGCTATTTAATATTTGACTGAAGCCAATGATTAGTTTTATCATGGATCAATCTCCTGATCTTTTTTTTATTATTAAAAATTATCAGAATATTTGTGGTCAAACAAAATTGTTGTTTCAAGAAATGCTTTCGTCTCGGAGTTATTACTGTAGTGTACAGGATGAGCCCTGCATGCCTGACGCAGACTGTCCTTTAATGGGCATGGCTACTACAGGGAAGCACGCGCGCACGCGCGCACACACGTAAACACCAGGTGAACACACACACGTTCTCCCTCGCGCGCGTTCATATGGTTCTCTTACTTTATATGTCCTCTTTGTCGCTCAAACTCTTTTTGATATCGATCACTGTACAAAACCGCCTCATCGGAAACTTGAAACTCTGCGTCGAATCAGCGCGGAGGGGAAAAACTCGGCCTTCCGGCCTCACCCCTCCATTCATGAGTGGAAAGCTCCGCCCCCCTCTTGCGTCAGTTTGTTTATACACATCCCCGCCCCTCGCGGCTCTTAAGAGCAAGCGCACACGCACGAGTGAGGCGGTTTTTATTTCATCGGCGACAGTTTTCCAGTCGTCTTCTCGTCTCGCCTGCTTTCACTCTCACCAACCGGAAGACTGTTAAGAGGTAATCGACCACCGTCACGTTTCATCGATACAACAAAAAACATCTTTCTTTGTCTGGTAGTCGAGTCGTAACGACAGCTGTCCGGTTGTAACGTGTACTCCGTGTGGCCTGATGCAATACCCCCGCGTGTGTTGTCAGTTGTATGGTTCAATATGTGTTCTTTTAAATAACGCCACGTCCCTTCGTGTTTAGTCGCGGTTTTATGATACGGGATAAAACGCGAATGCGGACGTTTGCGTTCTTTCGCCACGTTTCCGTTTAGTTCGGTGCGGTCGGGTGTTCGCGTGCGGCGGCTTGAGTTTGTCATTTGAGCGCGGAACCATCTGATGTTAGTCGACCGGTGCGCACGGAGAACCGAGAGGAAGCGGGTCATTCGAGAAGAGGAGGACATTGTGGAGAATGTCTCTAAACTGGGCTCTTGTCTGTTGTAGCGCACCGCTCGACATTTCCCGTGTTACGGTCAGAGGTTTCCATTCATTGTTTTGGTTCCTAGCTGGTTAGCACCGGTGGGGGGGAGAGCTACCGAGCGTGGGTGGGATGGCCACAGTGCTGCCTTCAAAGACCCCCCCGAAAACCACCGAATTGCGAACAATCCAGGGAATTATTCTTTGTTGACGCGTGTTTTCTGTAAGTGTTCACAGCGACAACACCGAATACTGATGCAGCATTGCGTTCAAAGTCAACCGTCAACGGCTGTTAACGTGGCGCACACTTCAGGCACTAGGACGCAGGTACCTGTGAACACCAGTCGGTTAGACCAGTTGTGCTGCGCGCTCCCACCGTAATTATGATGTTTCCGGAAAATTGAAGGCAACATCGACGCCGCTCGGAGCCACGTAGCGACGCAGCGACGCTGGTGTTGTAGTCTTGTGGCATTTATGGACGTCTGAGTGTCGCGCTGCATGGTCAACACTGCTTTGTGAGTAAGGATTTACAACCGTCGTTGTAGTATTCATTTTTTTTTTTTTACACTAGCTTCTAACATGAGGCCGAGTGCCGTCAAAGCGGCTCGTCCTTCCGGGTTGGTTCGGTTCAGCGTACTCGGTGTCCTTCTCGACGCGGTGCGTTCAGGGTGTCACCCATGCGTCAGTTGCATCAGCCGCTCGGATGCCACACCACATTTAAAACCCGACGTGGAAACGACCGCGGCGGTGAATGTAGACACGGAGACGCGGCGCTGTGCAACGTGATTCAGTAGCCACATGCCACGTTAGTGTCTTCGCCAAGTCTTGGCTGACCACTGCATGACTTACAGCTCAAGTCGAGTAAAGGCACAAAAAAAAAATGAGGAGATAGATTTGTCAAGTTTTGTCTGCATCTGTAAATTGTTAATGTCTTTGTTATTGACAAGTTGGTCAACGGAAGCATCCTCGTGTGCCACTAGTGTTGCCATTTTCAGCAGGTACAAAAATTATGATTATGCCATCTATGGAAAAAAAAAATCTTGTTTTACAGGTTAAACGTCATAATGTTCAGATTTTGAGAGTTGCTGATTCAAATTCAGGGTCATTTTAATTTAAAGTCGACTAATTGAATAGTCAGTTGACAAAAGAACATGCGACTAATCAAATACCAAGCTTTTCCTTATTCGATCTTCTGGAATGTGGAGATTTGATCGCTTTTCTTTGTCTCACATGATGATGACAGACTGAATATCTTTTACGATGTATGAAGACACCAAAACCTATGGGAAATTACAAGGGCCACTTCTCTCTTAATTTCACAGAGACAAAAAAATTATCAAATCATCACTATATATTTATTGTCCTCTAGCTGTTACACTCATAAAAACATAAACTGCTAGTGTAACATCTCTTTGAACATCCCGGCTTTTATGATGTTAGCGAAGGGACTTTATGATTCATATCTATTACAAAGGACTAAGATGTGTTTTGTTTTGGTTGTGATTAGATTTCTGTGTATTGTGACAAACTCATTTCTAATTGGTCAATGTAATTAAATACTTTGAGGGGAGAAAACACAAGGCAGACTTCTACCAAATTTTCTTGCACATGTGGCGTCATCTTTTTTCTCGCCTATCTTGTCATGGTGCACACGCATGTCAAACTGCCCAGTGGTCCCCTTGTCTTCAATGTGTGCTTCAGTTCGTGTGGCTGTTGCCATTAGTGTTGCTATAGCGTTGGCCCCGGTCATGGGAAAGCGAACAGATCCTTCGTTTGTCACATTCCATTTCACAGCGAGCACAGCTTCTTGGCAGGGGCAGTGGCATCCGGCCAGGTGACTTAAAGGGTCGCTCGGTTCGGACTCAGCAGTCGGTCTTTCCACCCGTACTCGCACACGAGTTCACACACCGACATCAGCACAAACACAAACAGCCTCTTGCACGAAAACTGCAGTGTACCGTAAACATTCAAACGGTCGGAAAAACATTGCTTGTGATGGCTAGAGTAATGGTTCACTGTCTCTGTACGTCAGCCGTGATACCGTGTTCCTTCCAGGGTTATGCAAGGTCACTTTTCAAAAGTTAGGATGGTTATCACTGGAAAATATTATTAGATATCTCAATCTAAAATGTATTAATAGGTATTTACCATGCGTTTTTGGACAAAACCAAACAATAAATTCACAAACTCTGTTTTGGTATGGGCAAATTTACATAGTTTTAACTTGGGACCAAATTTGTGAAGGATTTTGTGCCAAACGCAAGTTTACATTTAGCAACGGATTATTCTATATTTGTTAACGCAAATATTCTTTTGTGGAATTATGTTGCTGGTTTGGTCATAGGACACGAGAGCTGCATTGTTGTTGTTGTTGATGTTGATGACAACGGTAGTCAAAACAAAACCATGTGTTGTTTATATGTACAGAATGAGGAGCAGCAACAGGCTACTGTGTAATGCGGTTGGCGGTTTTGTTACTTGTCCCAATAATCCTCTTAGAGTGCATGGCAGCAGTGCTAAGTCAAGAAACGGGGTCATTATCCCCGAGGCCTGTTGTGACCAAGGCCCCGTTAGCCCGAGCTGTTGGTCATAGTCCTCCCAAGATAAAGAGTCCATTAGCGTGTCCCATGTTTGAATATTTGTTCATATGTCGGCTGAAAAAAGGTACAGCAAGAGGCAGCAAAACACGCCTCCCTTGTTCACGTTTCGATATTTTCCTTCCCAGTCAAAGTTTTGCATTTGTTTTTGATAACGGGAACAGAAAATGGCTGCACGTATCGCGCACAGCTCTTTTCGTCTTTGATGTATGTGGAGTTTGCAGACGGCACATTTGTGAGCCACAACTCCATGCAAAAGAGGCGCCCTCGTGGAAAGCACAAGGAAAAGATTAGCCGGTAGTTGACGTGAGAGGAGACCGACTCTAATGTGGCTCTAGCATCACTTTAACGAGACCACCCTTAAACGAGGGTGTGCTGAAATCAACTGTGCCACAACTTGGACTGTATGCACGAAGGAAAATCATATTTTGAAATGGGGGGAAAAGGCCATTTCCCAACAAATTAATATTCCTACACATCGTCAGTTAAGAACAAATGTCATGTCCTCTTGGTATTTTAGAGCTTTCACAGTTTGTTACACTTTAGTCTTGCTCGGTTTAACGTATGTGCGGTGTTGGGCGAACCCCTGAGGAGATCACAGCCTGCTGGGCACAGTAGTTGAGTAGTAAATGTTTATTGACACAACTCAGATCTCAGTTCCTGGTGTACATGTGGAAAACGCTACTGGAATGTCACACGCCAAGTGGGGAGCGGGAGCATTTCCACCATGTACCAGTTTCCCATCAATCTTCAGAAGGTGTTTATTATTGCGGCTGTCGGGTGCTCTGTGGTGTTTTTATTTCATTGTTTCCCCAGCGTTTGTCTTTTTCTCTCAACACTTCACTGTACTAGGCAGGATATTCTCTTTTGAAACACTGAGGCTAGACATGCTTTGATAAATAGGTTATATTGTTTTTTATGGTATTAATAGAATATGGCTATTGTGCTGAAACGCTGTGAGAGCATGTATCCTGTGTGTCATGAAAAAAGAACAGGCCAAAATTAGATCATAACATAATCTACAGCTGAAAATTGTCTAACATACTCTCTGACCTGAAGCCTGTCGATCTGTGGTCGTGGGGCGTGTTTGCCGTTTGATTCTGATTTATAACAAGGAAGCTTCAGAAATACAAGCTGGTTATAACCCATGACCAGGTCTTTGGTCATCCTTTTTATTTTCTAATTATCTTAGTTTTCACCGAACGGCCGTTCTCTACCTGAACCAGGTGGAGAACCACACTGAGCCACACAGTCGGCCTGGTCTAGCGTCGCACGGTTAGTGTTTCACTTCTTCCCTTTGCTCCCCGACTGGTGAAGTGACCGACAGGCCTGAAATGTCCGTCTGCCTTCTCAGCATTCACACCGAGGATTCGGGTGTCGTTGCATTAATAGCTTCGGACACTGTGCAGTGTCACCATTGCCGCAGCGCCGTCGACACAAATCCTGATTTCAAGCCTTCTCGAGAACTGAGTTAAATCTTTTTATGTCTTAAGAAGTGGACTTTTATTTTGTGATGCCACCAGTCTGTGGTCATGATAACTTGTGACAATAGTATTTGTAATAGTATTGTTCTTAACTAGTGAAGTGTTTGCGGATAAATGTGTGTGGCCTCAAATAATAATGAATTTCCTCTTCTTCTATACAAAATGCTTATTGATAAGCGAGTAACTGTCATATGTTGCACAGTTTAAACGTTCATTCCAATTCTTGACGTTAATTGAAATCCTAACACACGATCTCTGTTGATACAATGATCAAAGACACACACACACACACACACACACACACACACACACACACACTCTCCTGTGATCTCATCGCATATAACTTGGAGTGAATCCTCTCAGAATCCATGCCTTTGAATTATAGCAGACACCAAGGAGAGACACAAATTTGAAAATACAAACGACGAGCACAATGTCTGAGAAACCGCACACAGACACCTGGTCATTGGAACCATTCTCTGTAAAGTTAAACCCTCCACAGCGATTCGAACTATCAACTTGTGCACTATTTTTCACTTTGACTCGCTGGTATTTGGTGGCCAGCATTTTTATATAGGGCGTGTTTGTGCCGCGTTCGAGGTGCAGGTGTGGTGCACATTTTTTCCAGGGTGGGAAAATACCAAAATGTACGTTAACCAGCAACATTCCATACAGTTCACTCGAGTTACTACCCTTAGACTTTCACTGTGTTAATGCCTCAAAAGTCCAGTCGCAAAACAATGTGTGTGTCCTTGGCCAAATACGTACTGTTGTTGTGCTTATGTCCACATTTGTGCGCATGTTTTTCAGAAACTGACGTTATCGCTTAACCTTTCCTGAACCCGACGGGGGTGACTTGCTACTGATGCATGTCACGTCGCCGTTGTCCCTGAGGGAGGTTTTGTCTGCGTGTTATTCTCGGAGCTCTGAGCTTCATATCATCGACGAGCGGGTCAACAATCATTGTAAATATTTGCTGCGCTCAGATTTGGCTGATTGGAAGTAATGTTAACTTTTGCATGAACAAACATGGTTTTTAAAGGACATACTTGTGATCTGAATTGATTTGAATTGCTCTTCAGGGACATACGGTTCAACATTTTCGTGGAGTTGTTAGGGTCAGGCTCTCGCAGGTCGTTCTATCGGCATATCAACCTTCCATGGCGCAGGTTGTTCACCTTATCGAGCTGCTGGCTCACGCTGTCCTCGTCTCCCCTGCTGACGATAGCGTCTCCTCACAGCCTCCGGCTTTCCCAGGCTTCTCCCTGTCTGCCCGGGATCCGCTGAAAAAGCATAACCCCAGTAGAAGGGTGCCCTTTCCACGCAGTCAGGGAGTGGTGGGGAATTGGGTGTAAGTTTTTCCTTTTGTTTTCATAGGGGTGTGTACTGCGGCAGTTGTACTCGTCTGTATTTTGATTAGATCTGAGCCTGGTAGGAGAGCATCAAGTTCTGTTTTATCTTTTCCTGAGGTATCTCTGTGCCCCACGGTGTCCCGCGATACCTTACTCGAGTGTACGAGTTTGAGGCATGAATTCCTGGAAGTTATGTAACCGCCTGGTATTTGTACATGTTGTCATGGAGTGAAATGAATCTTTTATTATCTATCCAAACCAAAAGGAGGAAAATATTCCAGGAAAGTCTCCAACGTCTGGGGCGCTACCCGCGTTCACCAGAACTGTGTATAAAACCTGCCGAGACATTGTATGTAATATGAGACTGTGCAAATAAACGTGATGACTGATGTTACAAAGCTCTGGTCACAGGGAACATGTCATAGATTTGACAATTTCTCTTTCAGTGTTTAAAAAAAAAAAAAAAAATTCAAACCCTGTCACAGTTTCCCTGGAGTTTGAAAACCTTTCCTGGAAAATATTCACCATTGGAAAGAATACAGCTCTGAGAAATGCAACCTTGGGCAATTACTAAACAGTTCCGCCCTCTTGAGCTTTTGTTTTCTTATTGTGTTTTTTCACAGGTCCTAATCTGCTGCTGCTGCTGCTGTGACCACAGACCTGCTACTTCCTGTTCTGTCTGCTTGACTAAACCTTCGTGAACACACCTACACCAGTGGACCAATAACGAACAGGTGCTCGGTTTATCCGCCCGATTTGCCCCACAGCGCTTCTACTGTCGGACAAACTCACTCAAGTGTTCTGTCTAAGCCGTGTCCGTCACACGCGCCCACACCAGAGGGATTGAAAATGCCGAGCATGCTTCAGTGCCCACGCACAGTCACAGCAAATATGGGCGGCAAGCTGTCCAGCTTTGGCAAGACGCTGCTGCGTCGCCGGGCGTTGGACTTCTCCGGCGACGAGACCCGCTTCGCCCGTTGTCTGTCCACCCTGGACCTGATCGCCCTGGGGGTGGGCTCCACGCTCGGCGCCGGCGTCTACGTCCTGGCCGGCGAGGTTGCCCGAGAGAAGGCGGGGCCCGCCATTGTGCTCTGCTTCCTCATCGCCGCCCTGTCCTCCATGTTGGCCGGGCTGTGCTACGCCGAGTTTGGCGCCCGCGTCCCCAAGACGGGCTCCGCCTACCTTTACAGCTACGTGACAGTCGGGGAAATATGGGCCTTCATCACGGGATGGAACCTCATCCTCTCCTATGTGATAGGTGTGCTCTTTTAAAGTTTCAAAAGTGTTCTTTTCACGAAGCAACAATACTGCTCAGTTTAACACAGTTTCAACTGCACAAACAAAACAATGTAAGGGACAGGTTTTTCTTTCTTCTAGTCACCACGTTGTTGACTTATCTCCGCTGCTGCCTTTCTCTTGTAGGTACAGCCAGTGTGGCGAGGGCATGGAGCTCCACCTTCGACAGCCTGGTGGAACAAAAGATCTCTGACTTCTTCAAAGCCTCCATGGCGATGAAGGTGCCAGGGGGGGTGCTGGCAGAGTACCCGGACCTGTTCGCCCTCATCCTGGTCCTCCTGCTCACCGGTGAGTTCGCCCATCAGAATAATGCTTGTTGCCAAGTAGATTTTCATATACAAGGAATTTGTTTTGGTGCATAACCAAAACAAATGGAAAAAGCAGGTACTGGACGTACAAGGAGATGAGCAGTGACGAGAAACGATAAAATAAAAATTTAATTATAAAAGTGTATGCAATGTGGAAATATGCGTGTTGTATATGTCATTATTTTCATTCGTCCCATCCTGGGTTTAGGATTTTCTCTGTGGGGTTGGAGGATAAATATGAGAGAACATGATTAATATGAAGAGTAAATCCTTGTGTTTCTTGAAATATTACAGAAAGAGTCTTAGGTAATTTAATGAGTCACCAGCCGAAAAGGTGGATTGTTAATAAATATAATAATTCCCCTGAAAAATGTCTTAAAAATAAAATAATCATATGTAAAGTCGGGCCTGCAAACTAATCCATTGTCAGTACTGTATTAAAAACATTTCATAACAGCCCTGAACAGTTTTCAGGCCAACATTACACCCAGCGTGACACGACAGCAGTGGCGTTAGAAAGAAATAACTGGTGGATTAGTGTCGCTGACTGAATGTTAAAAGTGACGAAAGCGTCCGCCCACGGAGCAGAACATGTTGGTTTTGGTGCTGATTTCTGAACTCTCTCTCTGTCCCTCTCTCTTCCTCTATCACATCCTCTCCTCCCTTCCCGTCCTGTTCTCTCTCTCCGTCCTCAGGACTTCTGGCCTTTGGCGTGAGCGAGTCGGCGCTGGTGAACAAGATTTTCACAGGCATCAACCTGGTGGTTCTGGGCTTCGTCATCATCTCCGGCTTTGTGAAGGGCAACACGGCCAACTGGAACCTGACGGAGGAGGACTACATCGGCTTCAGGAACAGAACCAACAGCAGCCGTCCCTTTCCGTCAGTATTTAAACTCTATGAGGTTTTTTTTTCGGTCTCCTCTTGTGTTTGTTATTCTCGGCTGTTAAACAAACCGCCCGTGTTTTTGCTGTCTTCTGTCGCTCAGGGTGGAGGAGGAGTTCGGCGTGGGCGGGTTCGCTCCGTTCGGCCTCACCGGGGTCCTGTCCGGCGCTGCCACCTGCTTCTACGCGTTTGTGGGCTTCGACTGTATTGCCACGACAAGTGAGTGATTTCAAGTCGACACAAGAAACCTCTGAATAAGCACATCGGAGATATTTTTCTCTGAACAACAACCTGTTGCTCAAACTGAAGTGTTTGAAAGTGAAATTGTGAAGCCCCTCTGGTCTTTTTCAGGTGCTGTGAATACAGGAATGCATTTATGTGATTTACGGTCAAGCATAAAATCTCACCCGCTTTCCTTTCTGTTTTCCCCCTCAGGCGAAGAAGCGAAGAACCCGATGCGCTCCATACCCGTTGGCATCGTGGCCTCGCTGCTGATCTGTTTCTTCGCCTACTTCGGCGTGTCCGCTGCCCTGACGCTGATGATGCCGTACTACGAGCTGGACACCCAGAGTCCGCTGCCCGAGGCCTTCAGCTACGTCGACTGGGCTCCGGCCAGATACATCGTGGCCGTGGGTTCCCTCTGTGCTCTGTCCACCAGGTAAAGCAGGGAATTTTGTCTTCTCGTCACTACATGTTCCTTTTTACGTAACGCGGTAAATCTCTAACTATTCAGATATTTTGTTAACCGTTAATATTCCCTCAGTCTCCTGGGCTCCATGTTCCCCATGCCTCGAGTCATCTACGCCATGGCAGAAGACGGGCTGCTGTTCCGCACTCTGTCCAGGATGAACGCTCGCACCAAGACCCCTCTGTTGGCTACCATCGCCTCTGGTATCGTTGCAGGTGAGCTCACGGTCTCTGTGATGATTTGTCTTTTCTCTTAGCGTGTGTTTATCTTGCACACATCTTTCTTGTCACGTTCGCTCATTGCTTTAGGCCGAGGGCTGTTTTTTTTTTTTTTGTTGCTGTGTCTATCCGACGCTGTCAAGTCTGTCGAGAGAGGTTGTTTATGGTTTGCCAGGGTCACAACTCTGCACCGTCTCCAGCCGCTGCAGGATCAATTATTAATAAAAGCATTATTTTGTTCCTCTCTCTCTCTCCCTTCAGCTCTCATGGCCTTCCTGTTCGACCTGGCTGCTCTGGTTGACCTCATGTCCATCGGAACACTGTTGGCCTACTCTTTAGTGGCCATCTGTGTCCTCATCCTCAGGTAAGCACCTTTTCAGCCTCTGCTAGCAAAGTCTTAGTGTCTTGCTGAAGTTGTAATCACGTGCTAATGACCCTCAGCAGCAGCAGCTGCTGCACTAATGTCGTTGCCAAGCACTAGTTTGAAAGCAAAGTTGTATCATAATCTGTTTGCAGCTGAAACACAAGGGGTCACCGAAGGTTTGCGCCGGCTCTCAAGTGGCTGTGATCTCATTAATATGGGACTGAAATGGAAATTTTTTTTTGAAATGTTATGGACGCTCTTATTTGTACGCAGCCATGTAAATCCCTACTCACGGATACTCTTCCCTCCTCTTCAGGTACCAGCCCGGCACCCTGACGTCCTCCAGCCAGACGGAGAAGCTGGTGGAGCTGGTGGAGGGCGAGAAGGTGGCTGTAAGCGGGGGTGACAGCGGCGACGAGTACGGCGCCGAGATGGAGGAGAGGCCGCTTCGAGAGGCCTTCACGCCCAGGCTGCTCTTCTGCCCGAGTGGGAAGACCCCGACGCGAACCTCCGGCAACATCGTCTACGCCACCACTGCTATTATTTGTGCGTATACAAGTCACGGCGGAGCCGTAGATTCACATCTCACTGCGGACGGTGTGACTAACTCTGCCTCTCTTTTCTCGTCTTTGCAGCGGTCTTCATCACCGTGTTGTGCGTCATCCTGGCCAACTTCCTGACAGAGCTGCTGTCTGGACACGCAGGCGTCGTGGTGCCCTGTGTCATTTTGACTCTGCTCTGCTGCGTCTGCTTCATCATCATCTGCCGGCAACCCGAGAGCAAAGAGGCCCTCACCTTCAAGGTAACTCATCAAACCCCGAGAAGGCAGCCTGTGCGTTACAAAGGGCAGGTCTTTTCAAGGTCTTTGCAGGTCTTTATCTTGGGATAAGGAGGATTCTATCTTCCGATATTGGAAACCTACTCACGCAGACTTTGTCTCTGTCCTCTCAAGGTGCCTCTTCTTCCCTGGCTGCCCCTCTTCAGTGTCTTCGTCAACATCTACCTCATGATGCAGCTGGATAAGGGCACGTGGTGCCGCTTCGCCGTTTGGATGGCTATTGGTACGTTTCCTCACTACTCAGTTCTGTTTTCATTTCAAGTGCTTCACATTCTTGTAACACTGTTGTCGTAACTTCCTGCTGCCCCCCCTCCAGGTTTCGCCATCTACTTCCTATACGGCATGAAGAACAGCAGCGAAGCTGCCAGCCGGTCGTCCCCCCGCAAATACGAGCCCGCACTGCAGACCAAGAGTCCCATTTATGTGGGCGCCCCTGACGACAGTGACATGGAAGCAGGCGGCAGCCCCTGATACAGACTTGACACAGACCTGGGAGACGTTGCTGCGCGTCCACACTCATTTTGGCCGTCTAGTTGAACCAGCGGCAGAATGCTGCGGTGTGGGCAGCCTGGAACACGAGCCTGGGTTTAAAGGGAGGAGAGGCAAGAAACCGCCACACACATCTTACCTCTGAATTTGGAGGCTGATTAACTTGATGGCTGGACACTGACGGAGCCACTTTCTGGCCCATGTGTCTTTGTTGTTTTTTTTTCTGTTTGTTTGTAGTTAGCCTTAACCCTCTGGAGATATCTACCTGCCTTTAACTCATGCTTTGAGCGGACTGAACTAACAAGAGTACAACTGTACTCCTCGTGCTTTTCATAATTTGCTCCCCTCAGTTATGATCGGTGGCTTCGAGGAGCCACCGGGTCACTTAGGGTTTAATAAGTCCTACTGTGTACATCAGTAAAAAAGAAGAAAAAAACTGAAACCAGCGAGTTTACGATCATCGTGACACTTGGCTCAGTGAGCCAGACTTCCAACTGTTTATAAAGAAACATGATTTTAATGCAGACCACCACCACAAAGTGGCGTAGATGAGAAGCAGTTACTTCTTGTGAATAGCTGTCGGCAGAGTTGACACGTCAAGTTTATTGCGCCGGGCCTTATTTTGTTTGTGTGTTTTGAACAGGGTAGTGCTGAAGCTGTGTTTTTTACAGTGTCGGCCGGTCTGATGTTTGATGTCGTCATGTATCCGAGGCCGAAGTCCACGCTTTACATGTCGGGATGGCGTTTTAAACTTACTTGTTTGCCGTTGTGCCGCCTGCTCACAGTTTTTTTTTTTTAAATTTCACGCATAGACTCTGTTGAAGTGGAAATTGTGGCCTTTGTTTGAAACTTAACATTCAAAAGGGCGACAAACTACTCTGACCCACAAAAGAGTCTTGAAATCCAGCACAGAAGTGAAGTATCGCAGCGAATTAAAAATGTCCTCATCCAAACACGTGTTACTCCAAAAACAGCATTGTGACATTTTAAATGCATCCATTCACATCTGTCTTCTTCCAAATGCTTTAGATGTCTGTTCCCAGATGTTTCTGCAAATGTGAGGAGAGATTAGCTTTGAGGAAGGTCATCAACAGCTGTAAATTAGGTTTCGAATTAGTGGGTCAAGGAACTGGATGTTTTAATAGACGATGGTCGACCTCTGTCAGATCTTCTCTGCTGTCTGGGAGCTGTGGGGGGTCTCGTCTTTCATCAACACTAAAATATCAACTTTTTATTGTTCTTACTTCCTTGTGAAAATACTTTTTCACAAAGGTTCTTGTTTAGTTTCAATTGAAACTTGTTCTCAGCAGCTCAGTCAGTCACTTTTTATTTCATTTTTTACTGCTGTATTTACTTATTTGTCTTATAGAGCTGTTAATATTTAAATGTTTATAGTATTGTTTGTTTTTGGTATAGCTTTCTTTTTATCTGTCGTTCCCCGCTCTCATATCAATCTCACTATGATTTGTAGATCTTATTTGTAGAGTTTTAATTGTTAAATATAAGTTGTGTTTTTTTTTTAACTCGGGTCCTTTTTGTTCTGCAAATATTTACTTATGATTTCTTTCCTCCCTGAATAAATGAAAACATTTTGGGGAAATTAAAGCTTTCCAAAACGAATAACGACCACTTAAAGTCGGTCTCTAAATTGGGATTTTTATTGGTTTTTTTTCTCCTCCTATGCTTTGGAGTCAATATGTTAACTTATTGTTAATAGCATTTTGTTGTTGTAGTAAAATCGTTTTACTGTAGATTGTACAGTATTTGTTTAAAACTATATCTTTATTTGTATAATACGGTAAATTATACAAACATACTTTCTTTTCAAATATGGCCTGTAATTTGGTGAAATGTGGTAAATTACACTGGAAGGCCTCTCATTCGACACCATGCTGCTGAAATCTAAATTTAAAAAATCCTAGTCCCACGTTTTTTGATCAAATAATCCAAAGGTTTATTGCTCAAATTGCCCCCACCCGTTTTTAGACATGTCAGAAGTATTTAATCTCCCGCAAAGATTTTGGAGCAGTCAGGTAATTGGTTTTTGATCCAGCCTGTTCTTCTAGATGATGTGAACCTATGATCTGGTGCCTGAAGGACCATCGTTCTGCCTGAGAAAGGCGCCGGGGCCGGTGACAACAAACGAGTCGTGAGCTCTACTCTCTCAGACGTCTATCAAACACGACCCGAGACCCAGAACTCTGACTGCAGGTTGAAGTCTAAGTCTTCGCAAGCAGCCCTCGTGCCTTTTCACGAATCAACCCGATCATCTCCCTTCTTCGATGCTTGTCTTATCAAAGACAATGATCTATTTTTGTCTTTCTGCTTTATATCCTGTACATATGGCTGTCATGTATAAAATGAGCTGTATTTTCAATGTTTTTTTTTTTAAATAAAACATGGCATTGAGAAAATTTGCATTTATACCCAGCTCTTCTTTATTTTCATCATATTTTTTCTGCAACGAGCTGCATTCCAGAGGCAGTTGGAGCTTTACTGGTTTCAAAATGAGCCGGCGGCGCCTCGCCTCTTTAACTCCGTTGATAATGTCAAATATGTACAAGTTACAACATGACCTTGACCTCGAGCTCAATAACTACGCAACTTCCTACATAAAGTCCTACAGGTTCAACACTTACATACATCCTAACAATAATTCCCATACAGAATTCATCTGATTTTTGGATTGAGTTTTTTTATTTAGATTTTTCTTTGATGGTTTTTCTAAAGGAATAGGCCCCAAAATACAACACAATGTCAGTGTCCCTCTAGTTGCTTAAGTCCATGTTCCCTAATGCAACATTTTATACTGAGCAGTGCAACACTTTGGAGGACGACTAACGGCCTCCGCTCACTCTAACGACGTGTCAAGTCTTCTTCTGTCTTTGTTTTGGGGTTTTTTTTAGCAGAGGACGATGTGACCTGAGCTGGACATAGCGATCGGAAATCTGTCGCCTCTGTGTCGCCTCTGGAGAATCACAATCAGAAATACTTTATTGATCCCCAGAGGAATGAGGGTAGCGTTACAGTTGCTACAACTAAGAATAGAAATATGTACAGAACTGAAATGATAATGAGCAGAAATTAAAAAAATTATAGATGATTATGATGCATTATACTAATACATATGTACAATAATACAGTATATACAACTGTTAGGATTCTTCACCATTACGATATATGAGGGTAAAACCGGACATCTTATCTTCTCTCATCACAGATTCATAACATAACCTCGGTGGAGGTCTCTGCTTTCTGAATTCTCATGTTTACATTTATTTATTTTGTTCGTCATTGTTTTTCTGTTGGAGAAGGAAATACAATTTCATCACCCAACAACCTAAAAACTCCAAAGCATGATGTGAGGAGGAAGTTGGATGAGAGCATAGAGCTCTCCTTCCTGTTCCCCTCCCTCCTTCTCCACGTAGCGAGGCCCTCCAGTGGTCACAAATGGCATTACTTCAATTGTTTAACTACATTGAAAGTATATTTAATGGTTTAAAAAAACAAAATAAAGGGGCCGGAAAAACTTTGCAGGAGGAAATTCTTTTTTATTAATGTTTCCAGACATTTATTATTGATGACACTTGATGTCACAGCCACAATGGAACCGTTAACTTTGTCAGGGTTTGGTTTCAGATCAATTATTTACAGGTGTGTGTGTGTGTGTATGTGTGTGAGTGTGTGTGTAATGTGATATCAGTGTGTTTCCCGCCACCTTCGTTGTTAATATTCACAAGATAAACGACACAGTTTATGTTTAGATCTGCGGACAGGAATCTGGCTGCGTGTCCTCCCAAAGGCACTCGGACAAGACTCTTCCTCTGCACAGTTGTTTTACAAACTGTTAAATGAACTGATCGCTGTCAATCAATCAATCGATCAATCAATCAATCTGAACTGAAACCTGTGCAACTGTCCAGTTCAAATATTCTTAACTCGTTCACTTTCCATGGTTGACGTACGCTTTGTCATGGTGCTTCAGATCTTCTCACATCCCCAAGCAACAGTCAAGACACTTCCAATTGAAAGGGCTATTTACATTAATATCAAAAATAAAAAATTATTTTCTTTCTTTGGAAAAATTTCCAGTTAAATCGGGGGCATGCATCGATTATAAATATGTACGTGGTTGAATCATATAAATGGATTGTAGGCTTAGGAAATGATATCCTGAAGGTGTCGTGTGATACGTTAAGAGCAGGCTCTGTGATCAAACTCAAAAAATGTGGAGCCTTAAATTGTTATATATTACACCAATAGAGAATCACATTGTGCAAAATGCAAAAGAAAAAAAATCTATTGTTCTTTCATTAATTCATAGGATGTTGTCACTTTTCAGTCAGTTCAGGTTCATTTATGTATCTTACACAAATTATGATTATTTGTGTTTTTTATATTCATTTAATATTGAACACACTGGGGTTCCATACAAAAGGTGTTCAAGGTCACAACTCACCTGTTCTCACCAGTAAACCAACTCAGAGTTGTAAACATGAAGTAGACTATTTACCATAATGAAAAAGAAAATCCTTGCTGTGATTTGATGATCATCAATAAGCAGCTACAGCGTCTCTCCCTTTCAGAACATCTCCACAGCGCAAACTCTTACTCCGGCATTCAGACGAACAAACGTGGCAGAATCTCAATTCAAGCTTTGGTTCGGTTTGATTTTTCACTTTCATTTTTCGTATTAAGCCCCTTGGTTTCATTTAGTGCAGTACAGTCATTGAACGCCTCACACTCTCTGGCGACTCTCTGTTACTGGATAAGGTCTGTACAAGGTTTTAGTATATTCTGAGTGCTATTCATTGGAGTGGAGCTGAAGTGTTGAGGGTTAATACAGTCACACACACACACACACACACGCCCATTAAAACAATCGGGGGGGGGGGGGGGGGGGGGGGGGGGGGGGTTAGGAGGCTTCTTGTGTTAGGAGCATCAGTAAAATGTCCCACGTTTGTGCCGGACACAGGCACCGACAGACTAAGCAATGTCTTTAATGCAGAAGGAAAGTGTGTCAACTCAGCCGGGCGAATCAGCAGAGGCACTGCCGGCTGCCCTTGGTGACCTCCTCGGAGGAGTGGACGGTGTTGGGGACAAATCCACTCTTGACGCCCTCCCAGCCGTCCTGGATCTTGATGTCCCCGCTGCGCACCAGGTCAAAGATGTCCCTCGTCAAATCCA
Source organism: Scophthalmus maximus (assembly GCF_022379125.1). Classification (NCBI taxonomy): domain Eukaryota; kingdom Metazoa; phylum Chordata; class Actinopteri; order Pleuronectiformes; family Scophthalmidae; genus Scophthalmus; species Scophthalmus maximus. The sequence goes on from NC_061516.1 coordinate 20,879,937, forward strand.
CGAAGGCCTGAAATGCCAGATGACAAGAAATCAGATGAGAAATCAGATCAAGATGAGTCATAGATACGGAAAAAATTGAGCTGAAACTATTCGTTGTAATTGGCAGACAATTGATTGACAACAGTTGTGGTAGTCACTTAATTGTATAAATCAAGTTTTTAAAGCATGAATGCCAAAAGTTTCCTGGTTGCAGCAAACATATATACAACAACAACTTTCAAAGGCCTTTTTCCAGTATTCTCAGACATTTTATTCACCAAATTAGTCAATAATTGTTCATTAGAAGTTCAGTTGTAGCCCCACCAAACTATTTGTTTGGCAGAAGTTGTTCCCATTATCCGTTGCATTACATTCCAGTAGAAAAAACACAGTCTCTTCCTTTTTTCTGCCCGAAATGCCAACTGTGCAGTAAGCAATGAAGAGGACAGAGGATCGTAGGCTTCTTGTTGGTGATTTGGTTTATTTCTAATAATTATGTCAATGTCAGAGTTCAATGCAATAAGGATTTGATGCGGGGAAAAAATGAAAACATTTTCGAGCAGATTTTACAGAAAGATTTACCAAACAGGAATGACCGAATCAATCCAAACTCTTTGTCCTTAGGCAGAGGATGACTGCACACAGTAATTACCTTCATCAACATTTTTGATTTTCACACTAAAACAACAGCCACACCTTCTCCACGTTGATGGCGTCCCGTGCCGACGTCTCCACGTAGCGGAGGCCAAAGGCTCCTGCCAGCTTCTCGGCCTCCTGCTGGGTCACCTGACGCTGGGCCTCCAGGTCACACTTGTGGCCGACCAGCAGGAGGACGATGCTGTGCGGCTGGACGTGGCTCTGGGCCTCCTCCAGCCAGCTGTGGACGTTCTGGAAGGATCTGCGGTTTGTGATGTCGAAGAGCAAGAGCCCGCCCACTGAGTTGCGGTAGTAGGCTCTGGTGATAGACCTGGGTGGGTAAGGTAGAGAGGTAGGTGGGTGGGTAGACAGACAGATGCATAGATGAATAGATAGATAGATGGATGGATGGATGGATGGATGGATGGATGGATGGATGGATGGATGGATGGATGGATGGATAGATAGATAGATAGATAGATAGATAGATAGATAGATAGATAGATAGAGTGATGGATAGATAGATGGATAGATAGATAGATAGATAGATAGATAGATAGATAGATAGATAGATGGATGGATGGATGGATGGATGGATGGATGGATGGATGGATGGATGGATAGATAGATAGATAGATAGATAGATAGAGTGATGGATAGATAGATGGACAGATAGATAGATAGATGATGGATGGATAGATAGATGGATAGATAGATAGATAGATAGAGAGAGAGAGAGAGAGAGAGAGAGAGATGGATGGATGGATGGATGGATGGATGGATGGATGGATGGATGGATGGATAGATAGATAGATAGATAGATAGATAGATAGATAGATAGATAGATAGATAGATAGGTGGAGCTGTTTGACTTTTGTCTTTACCTGAACCTCTCCTGTCCCGCAGTGTCCCAGATTTGAAGTTTGATCCTCTTGCCGGGCTCGATTTCCACCAAGCGGGAGAAGAAGTCCACCCCCACGGTGGGGTCCGACACCTGGGCGAAGCGGCCCTCGGTGAACCTCCGGATCAGACACGACTTGCCGACTGTGGAGTCGCCGATGACGATCAGGCGAAACTGATAAAGCCATATCGTCTCCATGTCTCAGGAAAAATAAAATCTGTGGGAGAATCAGAGTGAATCACTCAGTCACTAGTATTTATATTAGGGGCTTTGAAACTGTTGAACCCAAAGATGTAAAGTTTTCTATCGTCACTAAGAAAACCATCGAATTCTCGAATTTGAAACCAGCAGAAAACTTACATTTTTCCTAATTTTACTCATAAAATCCATATCTTCCAAAAAAAAGAAAAAGATTTGTCCTTGACACAATATGAAGGGCAAACATGCTCTTGACCTTTAGTTGGAGTTTTGTTCAGTAGAAATATTTTTTTCTACTTTTTTTGTTTGGGTCTTTTTTATTTGATTTTTCTTATACACAACGTAACATTGGGAAATGGGATATGATGCAAAGAAAAGGAAAAGTATATGTGTCAAACCCTAGCAAAGAAAAAAAGAGCAGACAAACTTACAAACAAGCATAACAAAAGATACATTTTTAAGTCTAGGATGAATGAAGATAACAGACGTGTCATCAAGTCCTTCAGTTTAAATGTGAAAAGAATATGAGCTGTTTAGTTTTGTAGATCTTTTTTAATACCATTGTCTTTTGTGACACAATCCAACATTTCATAAGGAAGACAGTAACAGAAAATAGCAACAAATGACAGATCATCTTAGATTAATCACACTTTAAAGCTGCTATTAAAAAAATCTCATCCTCTTCTTTAAAAAGAGCAGATGTGTTTCTTTACTGTTTTTATATTCAGATGAAATGCAAATGGGCAATTAATCCACAGCCTGTGTTGACCACATTTTGGATTATCACAAAGAGAGAATAATGGGCTCAAATCGTCCCAGCAGCGTCCATGTGATTTACAGTTGTGTGATTTAATTTGAGGAGGGATGGATGGAGGGAGGGAGGGAGGGAGGGAGGGGGGAGGCCACTCCTCTCTCTGCCTCAGTAAACATACTAGCATAGTCATCCCCCATGTGGATAGTGGACATGTTGTTGTGCAGCAGCGAGGGAAACACAATGAGGCCTCGACGGCAGCGAAAACAAACGAGCTCGACGAGGAGAAACGTGGCTGCGGGTTGACGTGAGGCGTCTGCCTCTGATTCCCCAGGAGGCCTCCAGCGACAGAGACGAGATATAACTTTACAACAAATGATGGGGCCCAACCCTTTTTTTAGTCAAACACCAGTTAAGAGTATTCTTTACTTAAATGATTAAGACGATACAATTAATGATGAATAAAAACCAGGAGACGATGACCTACCTTAAAGTTAAAGGCTCAGTATGTGTAAAAAAACAAACCCCATGTCGATGGTTCTGCCTTCCAAAGAACTGTATCCTCCAGATTAGCAGAGGTTGTGGTGTTGCTCACAGATAACATCACACCATTCTGCCCATCGACACTATTCGACCGGTTCTAAAGGTGAAATCATCCTGTGTGAGTGTGTGAACAGATTAGTTCAGGCAGGGCTGACGATTTTTCCGCGATGATCTGCTGATGAAATGGCAGCAGCAGGACACAGCAGCAGCAGCAGCAGCAGCATCACTCATCTCCTCCTCGCCCCTCATCAGCACCATTACCGTAACTGCGCGCACAGCGGCGCAGCTGCGGCGCTCGGGCTGATGCCTTCACAGGCTGTAGGAACAAAAAAATGAAATTTGTAATTTTTAGATGGTGCATGGTGCACATCAACATAACTTCATCCACGCCGTTATTTAGAAGTGTAAGACGACAGATTGGTATCCCAAGTGGTGCTTTCTTATCCCTTCTCGGTTGTAAATTGTTTGCACACAATCTCATTTTTTTTTTGTGTTTCTAGCTTTATTTTGATATGTGCAAAAAAATAGCAAGTGGAAGGCAACAACCAACAACACAGTCTCCCCTGATCTCAAACTTTAAATACTTACTTAGTAAGTACTTAATACTACTTAGAAACAAAATATAACAACTGATTCTATTTCAAAGAATAAAACCATAATTAACAAAACAAATAACATAATGCTGTATTGAAGAAGACTCGATACTAGAGATTGAGACCATAGTTAAATCTTGAATTAAGTCTCAAACAACTTTCAAAAATAAATAAATACAGAATACACATGAGTGCATATGTAATAATCCCCACCATGCCACACACAGTCTGCTAGAACATTTAGCATTATGGACATTTTGCCAAAACGCTTCTGTACCTTGACATAAGTGATATTTTGAATGTGGGACCAATACTGTTACTGAAGGCTCTACTGTGATATTGATGCCTCAGTGATGAACCTGAGTACCTCTTCCAGTATGCAACCCCCCTTCTTTCTTTCTTTTTTACGAGGAGCACTTGAACGCACCACCTGCTACAAACAGCTGTATCGAAGTTGCTCTCGGGAGCCGAGAGTCAAGTAAACAGACTCAGACCCGAGAGGTGTGGAGGACCTCGGTGGTCGCTGGTGATCTTGACCCCTTCTGGATCCGGGCATTGATTTCAGGTGGACGAAAGAAAAAATGTCCTACTTATAAGATTTCTCCTACTCTCCTTGGCTTCTTCACCAAAGCCAGTTCACAGTTTTGTGGCGCATCGGCATCCTTCTTCAAGTTTTGTGAATTCTACTGCGGAGTTACTTCTTTAATCTTTGCTGCGCAGCTGCAGCCATGCAGCAGGAGCTTCTGTTCAAAGTGCTGGTGATCGGGGACCTGGGAGTGGGCAAGACGTCCATCATCAAGAGATACGTCCATCAGATCTACTCGCAGCACTACCGCGCCACCATCGGGGTGGACTTCGCCCTGAAGGTGCTGAGGTGGGACAGCGACACTGTGATCCGGCTGCAGCTGTGGGACATAGCAGGTAATGAAACCATGCATGCATCAGTGAGAGGGTGGCAACGTAATGTCTGCATCAGTGTGTGAACAGGATAAAATAAAATTACTTTTTTAAAAAACTAATCTAAAATCCCAACTTAATTTGACGAGACAAAGATTGTTGCACTGAGCGATGTGAAACTCCCAGTGAAAGTGTGTCTGTGTGTGTGTGTGTGTGAACAGGATAAAATAAAATTACTTTTTTTTTTAAAACTGTAATGACTCTAAAATGCCAACTTAATTTGACGAGACCAAGATTGTTGCAGTGAGCGATGTGAAACTCCCAGTGAAAGTGTGTCTGTGTGTGTGTGTGTGTGTGTGTGTGTGTGTGTGTGTGTGTGTGTGTGTCTCTCCACTGGTCCCTCCCTGTCATTTGATGTCTGGTTGAGGAATGTCGATCTTGTGCCTGGCTGTGACTCAAGTGGCCCCATGCTCATAATATCACTCACATGACACACACGCACGCAACGCCCGCACGCACGCACACACACACACACGCACACACACGTCTTTACATAGAAACGTGTGTGTCTATGTCAATACCTCTCAGGACAGGAGCGTTACGGGAACATGACTCGTGTCTATTACCGGGAGGCGGTGGGAGCGCTTGTGGTGTTTGACGTGACGAGGGCCTCCACGTTCGACGCCGTGCTGAAGTGGAAGGATGACCTGGACTCCAAGGTCAGATGACAGAGTTGACCCAGCTGTGGTCTACACCTGAAAGAGAGGCCTTCTCTCTCTGAATAACAATCATGCTGTGGGCTACATAGTGGCCATAGACACTCAACACAGAGAAATGATAGCCTATTATTGACACTCAAACTGAACCAAGGTGTTTATTGGTTTCTTATTCAGGGAAATTGTGAAAATGTAGAATATTATATCTCTGCACTATCTATTCAAAACCAAATCACACATTCAGGCCATTCTATGTCACCTGCTTGTCCTATAACCAATACAATATTGTTTCCCACCATAACTATTTAATGAGCCTCTCCGGAAAACCATATGACGTCCGGCCTCTCATTTTTGAGGGGGGTTATGTGCTGGGTAGTTTCCACCGACCCAATTCATTTCTTTATTAATTGGTAATCTGGGTGGCATGACCTGACCCTTAATTTAGGGGGGAAAACACTGAGCTGCTTTGTTTGTTAGCTGCAGCAAAAGCAAAACGTCAATGTTATGATCGATCCGCTTCCTTCTGAGTAATTGGGAGTTTAACTCTCTGAAACGAACAATTCGACACGATAACCTCAGTCACTTTTTTTTACGTGAAAAGGCCACAAATCCCTCAAAGGGAAGATGGTCTGAAAGCCTTTTGAACCATCAGCCCCTTCGCCATGACGGGTGGGTCTTCGCGAAACCTTCGAACGTGGCCGTGCAGAGCAGTGAGAAACACTTCGGACACGGTCAGGTGGAATGTTTCACGCACTCATTTCTTTTTGAGCCCGCTGCATAGCAACATACCCATAGATTGATAGGACAAGGGTTGTCTTTTACATTCAATGTCCATATAGTTGAACCGTTGCCTAATAAAGAAAGTTATATGATGGTAGCATTTGCACAGCCATCACGTAACCCATCTTTCTTCTTTCCTAAGGTGACTCTGAACCACGGGAGGCCAGTTCCAGCTGTCCTGCTGGCCAACAAGTCAGACCACCTGGCCTCCCAGCAACCCAAACTCGACTCCTTCTGCAGGGAGAACGGCTTCGTTGGCTGGTTCGAGACCTCTGCAAAGGTGCATGTGACCAATCGGTGGCGATGACCGCTGCTCTTTGAACAAGTCAAACCACAGGGAAAGAAATTCTGAGCGCCGTGGTCATATTGTGTAAAGATCATTTGACATACAAGAGATTTCTATGCAAGTGTTGGCCAGAAAAATATAAAAGTTGAATTTACCTCAAGATGAAATGAATGCTTATGTGATGGAAAAGGGGTTTGACTCGGGGCAATAGACTATTTGGCACAGTGAAACAATAGCAAAGCAGAACTCCACTGTAAAAGCAAACGATTCCGAACAATTCCCGCGGGCGTTTCCGTTGCGGACACTAAAAGTTGGAGAACGCTGTTTGAAAAGCTGAGGAACGTCTGCAGTGTGGTGTGAATTCTCCCTCTGTTTTCTCTCTCCTCCCATCGGGAGCCCGTCTAATGAGTTACACACCAAAGTGCAAGTCAGCGACGGCGGTGTGGTCGGTGGACACCAGAGCTCAGCAGACGGGTCGGACAGATCAGCACACAGAGAATTAATGAGAGTTCATAACTATGTGTGACAATCTGGCTTCTCATTAGTTGGGTGTGTAGAGCCGGAGTGAAAAATAAAAATAGACAATAGAGTAAAAAGAAAAGTTCTGACAGTGATCAGAGCTACGCTACGTTAGCCATTCGTGAACAGTTGTGGATTCTCACCAGGCAAACAACACACTCTCTCACGTTCAGCTGGCCGACGTGGGATTATCAAAGGTTACGAGCGGGAAGAGACGAGGGTGGAGATCATTCACTCTGTGATTTCAAGGTATTAAAGCGAGACTTTTGACAGAGGAAATAACACAATACTCCCTTAGAATAGAAAAGTTGAAGCAATAAATCACATCTCTCACACACACAAGTTTCCTTCCAACAGCTTCTCATGGTCTAGTTTGACTGCATGTTGGTCTTCGGATAAACTGTACATATGTACATAGTTGCAAATCATTTTCATCGTATTGTTTCCTCCGACAAGTAGGTTATTTTTTCACCCCAGTCTGTTGTTTGTTTATTTGATCATTGGTTGGATTTCCACAGAACTTGAGCTCATCTCTTTACATCAATTTAGCAGACGCTTTTGTCCAAAGTGACTTACAATAAGTGCATGAAGATATTAACCCAAAAATTGCAAAGAATCATGCGAGTACCATTTTGGCATGGATCCGGACAAAGGGGCGGATCCAGGAAACATTGCGAAATGAGGGAATAGTCCATGGATCTTGAAGCAAGGGGACTGATATGTATAAGGATTGTGCAGTTTGCTGCGGCCTTATTGAATTTAAGTAGACTTTTGAGCTTTGCCAGAGATGAGCACTCTACTAAACGCCATTTTAGTTTGACAACATTAATCTTGATGTAAGTCATGTTGGCCATCATTTCTATTAGCTCACAGCGATCACCGTGACAACATGAATATGCCCTGCAAATCGAATGGGAATCCAACAAATAGCTGAAACCCAAAAATGTCAACCTCAAGGTACAAGGCACTACATGAAAGGAAGCCAGCAGGATTCAGCGCCTGAGCGTGTGAATTTGTGAATATGACAAATTGGACTGATGAACACACGCCGTGCCGTTCACAGAGCAGTGCCACTACTATGGATGAAAAGAAAGTAGACGATTTCTTCACAAGTGTGTCGTTTTTTTCGCCTCACAGGAAAACACAAACATAGAGGAGGCGGCGCGCTGCCTGGTCGAGCACATCCTGAACAACGAGGAGAGCCCGATGATCGAGCGAGAGCCCGGCTCGCTCGTCCTGTCTGGGTTCACCAACGCCACCAAGGGTCACCTCAACTGCTCGTCATGTGTGAAACAGTGACTCCCTGCCAGTTACAGACGAGCGTGAATTCTCGCAGCTGCGGGGCCGCGGCCACAGGCTGAGATGAGTTGGGCTCAGGGGCTGAAGGGAAAAATTCCATCTGCTGGAAGCCAACCGTGACATCTATCGCAGGAAAAAAACGTCAACGCAGTTGATAAGGTTTCGGACCCGGTTCCTGCAGATCCTTAGGAAGTCTAATAGGTTGTTATTTAAGGTTTAAGTTAAATATCTTTAATCATTGGAAATACTCAAAAATGTTAACTTTTTATTCTTTTTTTAATGTGGGTATAGATTACAACTTATATTTCGCAGATACGGAAAAAGTTTTTTTATTTATTCCTTTTTCAGGAACACAAATTGTACAGTCTTATTTAATATATATATTTATGTAAAATATAACGAAATATATTTAAAGGTCATTATAAGACATCGTGGTTTGCAGAATTGTATTTAGGGTGTGCAGCTCCTGCATCCTTCTCCTGCTCGATTTGAACGTATGTGACACTGTGACTGACATTTGGCTGAACTGACAGCTCCCAGTGATACCCCCCCCAACTCTTACATAACATGGACAAAACCCACCCAACATTTTGACATTTTTGTCTGCTGTGTGGACACAAAAAACATTAGACCATCTTCTTGCATTCTTTGTGCTTTTCCTCAGCTCACCTGTGAGTGAGAGAAATTCCATTTTAAATATATGAGGAGAGATAAATGGAGTTCTAAACATGTCTGTATAGTCCTGTATGTCATGCATATTGTTGACCCTGATATCTGCATTAAAATAACCTCTGGCACTGGCCGTACCAAGCAAAGGCTGTTTTTGGACCAGTTTAATCAAAATTGAAACATTTATGTATTTGGGACAATTATCAACGGGCAAGTTATTAAAAATCTTATTAGTTTATCGAAGTATATTTATACAGAAAGCTTCATTGTTCAGTATTCAGTTACACTTGAGCAGTGATGGCTTTGGCTTGAACTTAAAGCCGAGCCTTGTGCTTACAAAGATGATGCAAGTTTTTCACTTTTTTCATATAATGATCAAATACATTTTTTTATTAGACAGGCGGATTCAGAAAGTATTTAGTCCGCTTCACCTTCGGCACGTTTACTTTATAGATTTATTTTCAAATTGATCAAATTGCCATTTTGTTGCCCTCGAATCTTCCCTCTGTGATGCAAGTATTGATGTAGTTGCATCAGTAAGACGGAGACCGTAGATGTCTCAAGCAGAAGTATTTATTACAGGAGCTCGATATATTGAGGGGATTTCTGGTTCGTACAAAGATCAAAAAAGTGTCAGTGCACGATGTCCCAAGAACCCTCCCGTGTGTTTAACTCTCAGAATCGTGTTGTCATTAAAACAGATGGATTGGCTCCTTAGAATCAGGATGTTTAGACTATGACATCCAGAGACGGCGACCTGACCCGCCAAAGATACGATGACCTCGCACAGTCTCTTACACAAGAGAGCTTAGTAACACGGACGAGGACGTGGAATCTGATTGGCCTCCCTGGTGCCCCTCTCTCCACCTGAGTAAGAAGGTGATCGACAGACTGGCCTGTTGATGTCAAAGCATGTGTGTAAAGTGACTGACTGACTTTTCAACTAGAAATGTGAAGACATGACAACTGACAGACTTAAAGGCCCCCACCGACAAGAGACGCTAAACGACTGTAATAGACAAAACGTCCCCAAAGTGACGCAGAATGATCAAAAACAGAGACGCAATAATCCGGGGCTTCAGTTTCGTCTTGACACATTTTTACCCCTTTGTGCCCCCCCCCCCTTCAGAATCTGTGCCCCAGTTTGCATTTTTTCTTCCCTCGTGCTTTGAATTATTTGGTGTGTTCATAATCTCTGAGACGAGGTTTAACCGGTTCCACTCGGTTCATGCTCAGCGGGGAAATGACTTGGCGACCATGTGTGAACTGTCGGTTAACTAGCCCCCTACTGTATCTGCCATCACAAAGGTCGCACCGTCCATCTGCCCAAGATCACAGCCGTGTTTCATGGCTAACACTGTCTTAGGGCTAAGAGGATGCATCCTGTATATTTATAACGTCCCTGTTAATATGTGAAGACATTTTTTTCTTTCACACTGATCATGAACTGATGGACTGGAAAATCTCTGCTTTGCCTGCTGCGGAGGGAAAAAATCTCACAAGGCAGAAACAAACACGAATGTTGTGGAGATAATCGAGGGGAAGCAATTTAGCAGATCTGTCCGTTAAATTAACTGTGTAATTAGTTGATAAAACCTAAAGGCTTTTAGCAAATTGAGAAATTTTTCTTAAAATAGAGCAGCGGTGACGAAGTATGAACGACTCTACGAAGACTTTCAGTACCTCTCGGTCCTTTCGTGATATATAGCATTGTGTATTGTATATGTACGCGACGATCATTTCTATTCTAAGCTGAACGCAAACATCTTCAAAAGGTGAATGTTACCCTCTACATATGAATAACGTCATAGAGAACCCAACTCACCGTGTCACTGTTGGACCTTTGGTTGGTACGAGGCGTTTTTCTTCGACGCCAAAGTTCATTTCCTGTATGAGTCAAAGACACGATATGTGCTGCAGAGATCACAGAACTGCCCCTGTCGAGTCCGCCCCGAGTGCCTATTGATATTCCATGTTTTCAAATTAGGCCTCTGCTTCATGTTTTACTTCACTCCCTTTGATGTGGAATAGCCATGGCCTTGTAAATGCAGCACATTCTGGAGCCGCGTTCTCTGTGGAGCAAAAAAAATGTACTTATGACGCCATAAATAATACTGTACGACTGTATAACTTCAGCAGCATTCATGCAGGTTTCTCCGCACTGATCACACGTCAACATCCTCTCAGCTCAAATCAACACGTTTCCACCCTAAAAATCATCAAAGTCAGCCTCGACATGGATATGATTTGCATCTAATCGCTTAATCTGCAATCATTTTGATATACCTGTTCAGTCACTGTTTATATAGAAAGAATGCCTCACATTCCCCGTGTCCGGCTTCTCACTCTGAGAGGATTTGCTGATGATTTTCTCTCTTTTATATAATTGTAAACTACATATTTGGGGGGTTTTGGAGAAATATAATTTCAAACTGATCATCAATACGGAAAATAACATTTGCTACAGGCCTATAGAGACTAACGACCCCTATTCTAAGATTTACTCAAAAAGCAAGTTCCCCCTGAGCGATGTGTCTCATCTGTCTTCAAGGGAAACGCATCGAGGTGAGTGTCGGGATTGAATGTAATATAGAAAATCTGTTTACTACAAATTTTGCGTCTACATTGGAATATGCGTACATGGTTAAAATCCCCTCGGGCCCTTGTGAGCTGTGACAATGCCAATTATGAAGGATAAATGATAAGAAAAAAAGAAGACATTCAGCCGTCCCAACTGTCGGTTTGTGCAAGTGGCCTTGAAATTTGGATTTTTTTTTTTCTCTAACCTTTATAATTTTATGCAGTGATGCGGTATCTCCACAAATGCACATTACCAAACAGAGGAGGTCTCCCAGGACACTCCATCGCTCCGAAAGCCATCTTCAGACTCATCTTCAGTACTGACTTAACCGCGACTTGTCATTTAGACGCAGACTGGGGGAAAGTTGTTGGAACTAAATGAGTCAAACTTGAACCTTCCTGTCACAAGAAGTGTAACCACACGGGGACAGACGCAGGGACGGAGGAGGGCTGCTGTAGTGAAAACACCTTCAGGCTGACTGTATCCAACAGCAGATGAGTGATCATGAGACAGTGCTGAAGCGATGCGCACGGGTCGGGATGTGTCCACATGTCATTGGACGGCAGCAGGTGAGGCTCGGGGAGAGTTTGCGGTGAGGTGACGGACCAGCTGACGCACTCCCCTGTTCCCCTTCTGCCTCAGAGAAACCCGGGGCAGCCTTCTGCTTTAAGATGCCCTCCCCCGGACCCGACAAGTGGCCCAATCGCCCTCCTTTCTCGGTCACCTGATCCATGTTCTGCCATTTTACGCACACACAAGTTTGACTGATGGGAGGAGAGAGAGGAGGGGGGGGGGGGGGGAGAAAAACGGAATTGGCCTATCGGTAGCCTGAACACACACAGACATACACCCCTTTGATAAGGAAGACGAGAGAGACGGGAGAGAGAAAAAAAAAAAAGAGTGGTAGAAGGAATCGAACCGGCTGAGGTTATAGGCGCCGTGTGGATCCGACGGGTGTTTGCGCTGCGATCCAAGAGGAGGAGAGGAGGAGAACAACGCGACGGACAATGCTGCTTCACATCGCCTCTGAACAAACCCAGTGTCCCGCCGCGGGAGGGGGGGATGCCGCATAGATTCGATCACAATCACCGGTAGTCGGTCGCGGTCGTTTTCTGTCGGATTCCGCCCTCGTGCACAGGCGCAGCATCACGCGACACCGGCGCCACCTCGCCCTCGGCACTGGCTACTTCAGGGATGCATCACTGTACATTGTCTCGCGTCGCTACGCTGTTCTGATGCAGACTCCTCCGATTGTACGCGGATTTTTCTTTTAGTTTTTTTTTTTTTTTTTTTTTTACATAGGTTCATATTGAATAATTTTATTTTTTCTGCAGCTGGATCATCCGGATGCCCTCGACTGAATAATCGAATGGTTCCCTGGATGCGAGCGTCTCATGTTTGATTTGGCCGCCGCATGAATTCTCCCACCGGATCCTCGTCGGTGAACGCTGCTGCTGTCCTCCTCCTCCTCCTCCTCCACCTCCTCCTCCTCCTCCTCCTCCTGCTCAGACGGCCGATCCTCGCAGAGGGCACTACCCTCCTCCCTGCCGCTAAAGACATTTTGATCGTCCTCCTCCCCGCTTCCCCCCAGCCGGACTCCACCATCACCACCACCTCCTCCTCCTCCTCCTCCACCACCACCACCACCTCCTCCTCCTCCTCCTCCACCACCACCACCTCCTCCTCCTCCTCCTCCTCCGGAACATGTCGGGACAGTCTTTGACGGACCGGATCGCCGCCGCGCAGCACAGCATGACCGGCTCCGCGATCAGCAAAGCCGTGTGCAAGGCCACGACGCACGAAGTCAGCGGACCCAAGAAGAAACACCTTGACTGTAGGTTAAACATGCCATCGGTGCTTCACGGTAGTGTACGCGGAGCCTTGCATGCGCATATACGTCAAGCTGCCAGCATCTTCCCTCACAAAGGGTGGCTTGTATAAACAGCATCTTATTATTCTCTCCCCCCCCCCCCCCCCCCCCTCTTTTTTTTCTCTCTCTCTCTCTCTCCATCCGGCCCAGTTATGTTTGCAGCCTCTTCAATTAGTCACCATTTCATTCCCCCTTTTCAATTCAAATGTGATTTTACGCAGCGACAGCATATACTTGTTCAACGTGTCCTGCCATTAAATGCGACCAGTAGACGTTCAACCGAGCTCAAAGAGGTGTGTGGGGGGGGGGGGGGCAAACAGCCGGGCACTTATCTGTGCATGTCATTCAGGGGGAATATAGGCCACTCTGGTATGTGGCTAATCATACTGCAACCAGCCGCTTCACAGTGTACAGGCCTATCCATTATTAACGCCAGTATCAGCAGCAGCAGCACCATTATCCTCTGGAGACACTTCATGTGTAGCATCCTTCGTGCAGCATCACTCACATGTTCTGCTCATTTTTTTTTTTTTGGGGGGGGGGGGGGGGGCGTCTCACATCCCAAGTTCACTGTGATGTCCTCTGCTGCATTATTGTCATAAATGAATTGTGTCAGTCCGTGAGGTTGCCGAAGGCAGAGAGTCACACTCTGTGTGTGTGTACTGTAGCTGTGCCGGTGGGTGTATACAGACAGTGATTCTTTATCTCATCACATCCTGCTAATTACCTGCAGCGATTATATACACAGGGAGAAAGGAGGACTCCCTCACATGCAGATTTTTTTTTACCAGTGATTATTAGGTTAGGTGGCTTCTCTGCCTCACTATAATTACTTGACGCGATCGATAGAGAGCACGGCCAATCAATGGTGCTGCCGGTCTGACTCGCAGGCAGGCAAGTGAGTCCAGACAGACACACAGACAGACTGGCAAAGAGCAGGACGGCTAATCAAGGGGAAATGTGCATAAATCAGTCAGAGAGAAACAAACTAAGGCAGGTAGCCAGACAGCCCGAGAGTCGAGTCATCCAGCTCCACACCCGTCCAGTCGGCCGGCAAGTTTGGCAGTGGATCAGTCGGCTATGTCCACATGCAGCAAGGGGACACTGGGGATTCTCGGACATCCTCACAAGATGTGCCACTGGGTTGCTTCAATGCAATATGTCTAAATCAGTGGCTGTATCACTTCACCAGAGTTAAAAAGGCCACTGAAGTTTAAAAAAAGAAAAAAACACCCTGTGGGAGGGGGGGGGGTCTTCTGAAAGGTCGGAATGCAAGCTCATTCCTGAGGGGGAAAAGCCATTTAGCGAGTTGAATTGCAACACATGGGTAATCACTGCTGCTTTTATTTCACATTAATCTCCTTATCTCGATGGTGACCACTGCTAATGGCTAATTATTAAGGTTTTCAGTGGTATCACGGCCGTTTGAGAGGCTTGTGTCGCCTCATCCTCAATGGGAACAGCATGGGAACACCCCTGGTACAGCAACTGCAGGATTTTCTAGAAAACACTTGACTCCTGACCTAATTCCTGCAGAAAATCAAGACAGTTGATGATTCCTAACGAGTTATTGTGCACCAAAGACAGATAATAATAAGTGCACCAAGAACTTATTGCGAATGCAAATAGTAAAAGGTCGTCCACCCTTCTCACCCGCCGTGAGTCAGAGTTTCTCGGAAACTAGTGAATGTCAGTCAACTCGAGGGCGAGAGCCGATGAATTCTGAAAATAGCAGCGGCGCATTTGCAAGACAAATTTTCATTTAACTAATTGGAGGTGAAGCGGTTCATACCACCACTCTCAAGGACATTGAAACAACAAAACATGCAGTTGTACATTTTCATGAGAGATGTATTTTTCTTTCTGTGCCCGAAATCTAATTGTTTCAATTTAACCTGTCTCAGCAGCATTAATAAATGTAGATTTGTCCTAGAAAATGGAAAATATACCTTAGAAAAATGCTTAACTTATTTGCATTGACTTATGGCAGCTGCTGGAACAGAGGTCCCATGAAAACACAACTGCAGCGGCAAAGCTCATTATGCAGTCCTCACATTGTTTCATCCATATTCATAAAAATTTACCAAAGTTCCCTTTATAAAGTAATTGCTTAAAAGACTTTACCTGCAGCCCTTCGGTCCGCTCAATGACCCGTGTCTTCTGTCAAGTCATAGGGCCAAGGGCAATGTAGAATATTGCTGAAATATAAAATAAGCAAAAATATTAATTAGATTGTCCTCATGTGAACATGAAGTGAGCCATGTCACATACTGTTAAAAAGGCTCTGTTGGATTGATAGTGTAGTCAACTGTCAAAATGCCAACATGATTTTGAATGAATGAACAAATGATTTTTTTTATTGCCGGAACAGAAGTCAAAGGTTCCGGTTACTGGCAAAGTAAGTGGGATTTAAAATCATCCCGGGCAGCGATTCAGGATCGGTTCACCTCTTCTGAGAGGTTTGATGAATACAGACAACATTTCAAAATATGTTTAAAATATACTCAACTCTGTTATTGATCCATCCTCTCAAGGTACTGAAAAGAAAAGATGAATTGCTGTACCATTCCTCTGAATACAAAACATGATAAATCAAAAGCAATGCTGGCCGTTGAAGCCAGTCAGAGAGAGCATGTCCATGTTTTTTTTTTACCCCATAGTGTCATGACCTTGACAGACTGGTCGGTGACATAAATGGCCAATGTTGATAATTTACTACCCGTAGCCAATGATCAGCATGACACAGAGTAATGGGATTTCACATTCACTAGGCAATATTCTGCATGGCTGAGATACTAGCGGGCGGCAATAGAAACCAGATTTATCTGCTGAAGAATAGTAATCAGGCCCAAGATGACCTTCTGCCCTGAAAGGACAGTCAGCTGTGTTATATAGCATAAACTCTTTTTTGGTCATGTTGTCATGGCTGCAACAGCAATATATTGCACATGTTTGCAAAAGAGACTAAATGTATTGATAGTAATCCAGAGCCCGTTTATGCCCCTTTACTCAAATTAAGCAAAAGAAGAAACCGTGAAGAGGTTGAAATGAGTCTCTCGCAGTCTGACGTGACGGGAACACTCAAACTGAACGAGCATTACTGAATAACCCGACACTTTTATCACCATATCTTTTGTTTGTGTCACTACAATAACCTAATCTTACAATTCTGTTTTCAGGTCCTGGTAATTGCTCACTTAATCTGAAGCCAAGGTTTTAAAAGATCTTGAATAAAGTTTATATCACATTTTTACAGTTAGTCTCTTTATGAGGGGAAATCTCTCTAGTCGTGCATACTTTAAAACACTGGTCTCACATTTCATCCTAACCAGCATTACAAATGTCCTGAATTTAATTTGATGACCACCAATGTTATCAGCTCATTCCTTGTATAAATGTTTGCACGCTGATATCCTAAAGCTTACTTGTATTTATGTTATTGATGTGGACTGCTGCTTATCAATAATCCCAGCTGGCAATCACACAGTCAATACTTCATTACATCCACACACCGTTTGAAGAATAAATGCTAGCTGATGAATTATCACACAAAGGTGGATGCTACATGGTAAACTGAGTGAAGCACACTTATTTAGGTGCAGTTGTGCAAGTTATATATCCGCTTTGCAAACACTCACCTAAAAGTAAACATTCTCATTGAACCTGCAATAAGTGATTTAACGCTCCAACACAGACAGTTGATGCAGCCAACTTGTTAACAAATGGTATTGAACATCCTGCATCATCATCAGTGGAGTTATGTGTTTGAAGACTTGATGAATTAAGTTTAAACTGAAAATAGCTGAGACTCCATTAAAGCTGAAGATAACTCCAGATTCAGGTCATAAATCTCTGTAGGTCCTTTGCTACGAGTGCCCCCTTTTCACATTGTCACATAGTTTTTTATAACATTGTCATTGATAACTTATTCATCAATACTATGTTGATAAACTAGATATCGGTTATAGCTTCTTTAAACAAGCTGTGCTCACGACTCTGTGGGGATCACACAAAGTGGTGCTAAACTCTGACATTAGCATGCTAACATGCTTTATTTTGTGAAGGTTCCGGTCACAAAAATACAACGTACAAAATTTGTCAATTTTGCAGTATAAGTAGATATCAGTATCTACACTGAGATAGACAATATTACATGTTGCTGAGCATTCAAACAGAAAATAAATATAATATTGTAGCTGACATGTGAGACTGTCAATTAGTTTGCTCTTAATTAGCCTAACCAAAGCCTTCCATAGTTGTTTATAGACAAAACAATAAAAAAACACAATTTTAACCTTTGAAGGCACCAGAGCAAATAAAGTTGGAAGATCACCAGTCTTTAAGGTTCATCCTCTGTGTACCATGAATGTCTCTGCATCCATCCATCCATCCAGTAGTTGTTAAGATATGTCAGACTGGACCAGGACTGTAATCCATAGAGCTATGTCGCTAGCATGGGGGGAAAAGTGTGTGACATGTTCACCTTACCTAGTGTGTTTGTGTGTGTTGACTTTTGACAGGTAGCATTAATTATTTGGAATCAATATGGTCCCAGTAATTATTGAGCCAAAAGGAAATTTAAAAACAAACCATTAGCGATGTGTAAAGCATGACTGAACGCCACCATTACCATGCACCATTGTGATATTAATGCTCCGAGATTTAATTAGGAGAAGGGACTTTGGAAAATACAAATTCCTCGGACTTAAAATTATTGATATATTTTGGTTGTTCCAGGGTTTCTAACCATTGTTATGTACAGGCCAAGATTTACAGTGGTCAGATGTGCATTGTGCCATTTTATTGTTAGCATTGCTCTATATAATAATAATAATAATAATAATAATACATTTCATCTATATAGCACTTTTCATTGCTAAAAGTAATCTCAAATGGATATTTATTCAAAATGTGTTTGTTTGGGAATCATTTTCATTAATATTTGGCCATAAATCAGGAGACCAAACATCATGATGTTAACGCTGTAGATAGTCCGACTGCAAATTCATGGCAGACAAATTAGTCAACGTAAACTATAATCTATATATATATGTGTATATATATGTATATATATATATTTATTTATTTTTTTACAGTTATTGCTGCTTGTACTATCGTCCCTTAAGTTTTTATGCATAGATATAACATAAAGTAAAGATGAACGGGATGAAAACTTTGGTGCCTATGCTTTGGATGCCTTTAACATTCATTAAACATTTAACCGTGGTATCAGCTGGGACTTTTATGGCCGAAAAAAACATCACGCAGCTTTCAAATAAACCCTCATAAACTCTGATCCAGTGAAAGAAACCAAGGATTTGCCCAAGACATAATATTTTTGAATACAAGTTCTCCCTCCCCTTGGCTGCATCAGGGCCCTTTTTCTTTTACCCCCTTTACATGTCATGTAATGTTGTCAAATTTAAGTAAAATTGCTTCTCATTTTGATTCTTTACATGATTCAGTTTTTTTTCTTGCTTTGTTCCAATGGTTTTTTACTAGATGAGATATGTGGTTTATAGCCATGTTAGCTGGGATCGTGTTCCTCTGCTCTACTGCTGACAACATTGTGTTCTTTTTTAAATCTAAACAGGGATTTTCAGTGTTGAACAGTGTGATAAATGTAATCGGTTTATTCTTGAAAAGAACACAAACTCGCTGTACCTTACAACACACATAACAAGAGGCAAGAGTTTGTACCATCTAAACCGTGGTTCTCTTACTTGGGAGTCTGTGTATTTTTGAGATTAAACAAATGCCAAACATACTTCACATTTTGATCTTTAGCCAAAATCCTTAAGGAATTTAGGGCATTGTATTTACGATCTGCCCCAGTTTAACACGTACTGCCGAATCCTTCCGGTTCACTGAGGGCTTTCGCTGAAATGAGCCACAAATGTGACTTTAAGTCACACAAACATTGCCTCAGAGGGCAGAGCGTACTGCTGAATTCTG
Organism: Scophthalmus maximus; assembly: GCF_022379125.1. Lineage (NCBI taxonomy): Eukaryota > Metazoa > Chordata > Actinopteri > Pleuronectiformes > Scophthalmidae > Scophthalmus > Scophthalmus maximus. The sequence continues at coordinate 20,899,110 of NC_061516.1, forward strand.
AATCACCTAATATCTGTATTTAACTATTTTAGGGGATATGACAAATACTGGAAACGTATTTCCCTGCCAATAAAAGACATTATCCTGTTTTTAATTTAAAATCACATCACACACACTTTGCCATTTGTCGTACCAGTGGATCTGACACACAGCAGACCCCTGAGCCGTTCTTCCTTTTGAAATTGTTCAATATTTGCTTTCAACAGGCAATTTACACCCGAGATGTGAATCTCAAAGGGTAAATGTTAGGGTCAAGTCAGCTCCAGTCCATTACCACTCACAAAGATGCTCTAGATGAAAATTCACACTCAATATTCATCATCAGCCTGTTCTTTCGACACCAGTCTATTCGTTTCATTTATGAATTATGCATCCTTTGAGTTGATTGTGCTGGGATGGGATTGACCTTGTCATGTAACTTTCCATCTTGTGAGTTGATATTTTGTTGACGTGTTGGTGGAGTGGGTAGGTAGCACTCTCGAGCCAGGATATCAATTTTTTTTTAATACAGTATCCCCGGTTCTGATTCATCTGTCTATATAGTTGCTGCCATTAAATGACCATTTGCCCATTGATTCGTGTGCAGATGTCAAAATTAATGTGCCGGTCGATACGACTTCATTCATTGATTCATAATTAACCCAAACAATGAGCTCTCTAAGGTTTTAATGATTATTTTGGGCATGTTGCTGGCTCTTTTATTCACAGTGACTTAATATAAGTGAACAGGCAGAAATTGAGGCCAGGGCCTGTAGTGAAAATCTAACCTGCTGGTCACAAACCCTTGATCCACTTATCTTTTTATCTTCTTCAGACCTGATCCACTGCACCAATGAGATGAACGTCAGCATCCCCCACCTGGCAGACACGCTACTGGAGCGCACAGCCAGCAACAGCTGGATAGTGGTTTTCAAAGCGCTCATCACCACACACCACCTCATGATGTACGGCAACGAGGTGAGCTGAACACATGTATGGAAGGCCAGAAAGGCCAAAAAATTCCAGTATCAAAACTGTTTTCCAGTGACCAACAGTAAAACAAGCTCTGCTGGAAAACCATTTTCTGGTACATTTTTAAGGTTTTAAAATTGGTCACAGCAATAATAATATAGAAATATTTTTTCCAAGCACATTCACTCAGGTTTTTTAAGTCAAATTGATACAAACTTTCCTTCAGTGGGCAACAGTTCTGTTTTGCGAATGGGAAACTTTGAAAGGTCACAAATCTACAGTGCTCTGATAAAAATACAAATAAAATTCAGATTAGCAGTGCTCTTTCATTCATTCTTGCTTATTTGCTATCATAATTCTTTGTGTTCCGCTTCATTTTGGATTGGCTTACACAATTATAAAGTTCATTACCCTCACATTTAAAGTTTTAAGGTGAACAGGGATAAGCATTTATACCTAGATGTCTGTTTTTAGTTAGCAGCAACTATGGTAGGCTGAAAAATATTAGTTTACATGTCAACTATTCAATTAGCGGATGGACGGAAAATAAATTACATTACATTACATTCATTTAGCTGACGCTTTTGACCAAAGTGACTTACTATAACCAATTTTAATGATTGTAAATTGAATATCAAATGAAACAGGTGAATTATATACGTTGCTGGGAACGTATATAAATATTTTTGTCCTTCAATTTTTTTATAAACAAAATTTATTCATCAATCGTGAAAATAATCAATAGATTGATCAATGACCCCCAACCAACCCCTGACCCACAAATACAGTATGACAGAGAGATAGTTATATGGACCTTTGCCAGTCGTCTATAGCTCGAGTTATTGATCTGTCCAGAGACTGACATTTTGCTCACCAGGTTGTCGTAATTTCTCTCTGACTCTTGCGGTGAGTTTCTTTGAAGCCTTATCTTCCACGTGTCCAACAAGGACCGATGAGGTATCCCACTGACATTTCAATGACCGGTGTGGCAAATTGCCTCACTCCTCCGCTCGCACTGCAGGAGCAACAAGCAAAACATCAAACATGTTAAATGATCAGCACCTCAGGCTGCTGCAGCGATTACTTTGTGCACGACGACCCACTCAGAGTCTGCGATCAGCAAAGCTTTTAGTGACACACGCAGTGACATGGTTGTTTGAAGCTTTGTCAGGGACAAACTGGCTTTGTGCCTGATCTGGCATTTTCCACCTGACCGCAAAAACAATGTTGTGTAGAGCACCATGACTTGGTGTCTTTATTTCCTTAATGTGATGTATTTCCTTTTAAAACAGGACGCTGGAGGGTAATTATTGATTACTCTAGGCCAATGGCTTATCAGTTAAGGAAAGAACAGCTTTTTACTAATAAAAAGGGGGCATATTGTAGCTTTATTTTTTTAATGTTCAGGCAGGATGAACCGAAGCTCATTTGGAACGAAGGTAAAGTATATATGTTCTGGTTGACCAATGTGGAGGTGCCTGAACCCTGTATTCTCTGGAATGGCCAGCAGAGGATGACTCAAAGGTTGGAAAAAAAGTCTGTTTCTATAGAAGTCTGAGGAAATGACTCTACTTCTCACTTGATTTATAACATCAGTAAATATTTTCCTGAGGAGCTTATGGTCTCAATCGCCAGTTTGATAAAGAACAGTGCATGGTTGCAGGTGTAGGTGGCCACGCGTTGGACGAGCTCTAAATCACCCCTTCCAACTTGTCTGGTTCCGAGTTGATTAACTGTAAGACTCTGGGTGTTGAGGAGCATGTGATTTGTCATTTTAGCGGCAAACTCCACTTTCACCGGCTGCATCGAGCCCACTTTTCTAGGAAATCATAATGTCAATTTCATTACTTTAAGTCAACAAACGCAGCCACTGTGAAACACTTGTGAAGCTGCCACTCTACAAATGAACTCTTCAGTTTGCGAGTCACACACACACGCCGCCAGTGTGCCTGTGTAGAAATTTCCTTGATACTGTCAGTGAGCCGCAGCAGATAAGACACTAACTCTTCCCTCGGTTCTCTCCTTTCTTTTCCCATCAGAGATTGATGCAGTACCTTGCCTCCAGAAACACGCTCTTCAACCTCAACAACTTTCTAGATAAGGCTGCACTACAAGGTGATTTAATGCCATTTTGCTGTTTGTAAACTAGACGGGGCTGTACGTCTCACAAAATGACTTTGTGTCACACTCTCTCTGGCTTTGTAACACTATCAATGCGCCTGTTTCAAAAAGGAAAGCCACATTCCAAGATTGCAAAGCTACGGACAAATGTGCTTTCTGTTACAAGAGGTTTTTGAAAATAGAAATAAATAAATATATGCTCAGTGCCTTCGTAATTGAATATGTTAAGGTGAAAAAAAATGAATAAACAAATACATCTCAAGGTAAAATGGAGCAAGATGGCCCTGATGAAAACATTGGCAGATTGCTTATAAAGAAGATATGAAAAGGATCATGGTTTCTTTATCTGAATTTGGCAAAAGTGAACAGTCTAACTAACTGCGGCGCCCCCTCTCTGCCGCCCCAGGGTACAACATGTCAACTTTCATCAGACGCTACAGTCGCTACCTGAACGAAAAAGCCATGTCTTACAGATTAGCAGCCGTGGACTTCACCAAGATGAAGAGAGGGTAACAAACACACACACTGGTGACATACATGTCACTCTCACACAAGGGCATTGTTGGTCATTTTAACCAAAAAAGTATGTGAATATTACTATATGTTCTTCAACTGAGGACAGTTGGAACAACAGTTTTTTTATTTGCTGCGTTGATTAAATGTAAATGGCAAATGGGGAAAAAGAGTTCCAGATATTATCCAGAGTTCTTGTCTGAAAACACCTATTAAGTATATGACCTGAACCAGTAATGTCCACCTATACCAAATAAGGATCCAGTGGCCTGTGAGTGTTTTGAACGGAGCATGGGTCCTTTTGTTTATAACTTCACCTCTTTAACTTGTAGGAGTAGAATGTGTTTCAATTTCCACTCAATTCTGTATCATTTCTTCTTTTCTTCTATTAAGTCTTTTTAATTTCTGTGTGTGCGTTGCATTTGTGTTTGTGCACCCGTGTCCCTGTGTGTTACCAGAGCTGACGGTGTGATGCGCACCATGAACACGGAGAAGCTGATTAAGACTCTGCCTGTCATTCAGAACCAGCTGGACGCACTACTGGATTTCCAGGTAAACACGCGTGTGACTGCATCTAAAAGACTGCGGCGTGTCGCCGAGCTACTCGATCTGATCTTTTCCGTCCTTCTGTATTTCCTCCAGCCTAACTCCAACGAGCTGACCAACGGGGTGATCAACACGGCCTTCATGTTGCTCTTCAAAGACTCCATACGGTTGTTTGCTGCTTATAACGAAGGGGTCATCAACATGCTGGGTAATCCACACACACCAGAGCTCATTCCCTGTTGAGGCCATGCTGGACTTATGGAGTAAATGTCCCTCTGATGTCGAGATCACAAGACTGTGACTCCGCTCAACCCTTCTTTAGGGGGAAATCAATATTTCCCTCTGCTGTCTCTCAAAGTTCAATCAAAGATCATCTTCTTTTCGCCCATTAATTATTAAGCCAGTGAGGGGGAACGGACCATCAGACTCTTGGAAGTTCATTAAATGATTCATTGCTTAATTGACGCAATCTTTATAGCAAACGGGACAGAATTTATTTCATCACGGGATGGCACATCAGGACAAGGCCTTATAAAATAATCATCGAGCATCTCAGTGAGCTAAAATACATAATGATGAAGTGTTTGTTGCAGACGGACAAGTTGAAGTGTACGTTTCCCGCATTTTTGTGAATAAACAGCAACGCTCTTTACACACAGAGAAATACTTTGACATGAAGAAGAACCAGTGCAAAGAAGCTCTGGAGATCTACAAGACCTTCCTCAACAGGATGACCAAACTGTCCGAGTTTCTCAAAGTGGCAGAGGTAATGTCTGTTTGTCCGACCGGTCCTCCTCTTCCTCTGAGGAGGAGGAGGAAGCACAAAGTTACGCACCACTGGAGAGGGGTGGGAATATCTGTCTGGAGCAAAAACTCAACGGTCTCCTCTCCTCTTGTTCTTTTCACACACACATATGTAAATGTCCTTTTCTGATTATAACCTGCAGCAGAAATCTAATACGACCTGTTGAGATTTGCGCCAGACGTCTGTTGCCCTTTGGGTTCTGATTTACGGTCGATGTTTCCCAATCTGAAATTGACCATAGATCAGCGTCCCGGGGCTTCTTCTTCTTCTCCTCCCTATTCTTCCAAGTCTTTTTAAAAAAAAAAAATTAAAAAATGTCTGCATATAGATTTTCTCCCGTTCCTGTCACTCTCTTGCCCTGACCTGGGGAGGGAGTTTTCTCCAAGACAGTGATTAACGGCTTGAGTTTTAGCTTATCAGAGAGCCAATCACGTAGAGCTTCCAGCTCATGGACCCCTCGCGTGCTGCCTGTTCACATGCCTGCACTGCATGCCCAAGCAAGCTCTTCTTTCACTATCTCTGTCTCCTCTTCCTCTTATTTGATTTCCTCCCTTTTTCTTTAAAAAAAAAAGAATAACATTTGTTTTTTTTCCTTTTTAATGGCTGTTATTAACAGTTGCTAGGCTTCACAGTGAATATCACCAGTTTTATCCCGTGCGCCACCTTCCGAGGCTTTCTCACTGCTTGGTTTCGTTCCCATTTGAAAGAAGGTTTGGGGTGCAACCGCTCGATCCAAAGAGAAAAAAAACAACAACAACAACAACAACAACAACAGACTAACGTTGACTTTAAGGACCCATTCATTTTACCTGTCTAACAATGTGTGCGTTTGTCTGTTTGTGTCGTCATCTGTGTCCCTCCCTTCTCCGTCTGTTCAAAGTCAACATTAGTTGAGTGTCTTCCTTTTGGATGTGTCGTACCTCACACAGTCATGTGACCTGTTGTCTGCCCTCTCTGCCCTGCCTGTTCAGTCAGTCGATGTGTGCTCAGCATTCATTTCAAACCAGTCTCCAGATCTCAGTGTGCGTACGTGTGTGTACTTATAAGTGTGTGTGTGTGTGTGTGTGTGTGTGTGTGTGTGTGTGTGTGTGTGCGCGCGTGTGCGTGTACATATACTGTATTTATAGGTGTTTGTATGCGTGTGCATGTGCCCTCCTCCCCTCTTCCTCTGTTGTCTTTTATTTGTTTTCCTTTCCAGCCACTGCATGAAGTAATGAATGCTTGGGTTTGATTCTTCTTTCTCCCTCCTCCTCCTCCTCCTCCTCCTCCTCCTCCTCTTCCTCCTTCACATGCCTCTTCCCTTTTTTTACTCTGTCTGTTGGTTTTTTTTTTCGGTTTACTCCTTGTTTTGTTATTACATTGGGTTTATTTTTTATTTTGCCTCCCTCCTCCCTCCCCTACCCCCCCTCCTCCTCCTTTTTTGTGACACAGCGAGTTGGGATAGATCAGGGCGACAGCCCCGATCTCACACAGGTCAGTCCACATCTCATCTCAATCAGTCAATCAACCAGTCAGTCAACCAGTATTTAAATCCGTCAAGTCAATCCCATAATGCTTCATTCTAAACGCTCCCGTTCCCTACTCACCCTACAGACCTCTGCCTTTACTGCAGCTGCCCCGTCCTCCTCCTCTCTTCTTCACTCTCCTTAACTCCTTCGCTTTGTCTCCTTTTCTTTCTAAAATAGAGAGGAAAGAATAAATGAAGACCTGCAAATATAGCCTTGAAGCTTTTTTTCCCCACACAATTTTTAAGCATTAGTGCAGGAATTTCATTTTTTTTCTTCTTCTATCTGAATCTTTGCAGAACAAATTTGATTCTGAGGTAAGATTTTAAGACTTTCAAAGCAGCATTTATGAAGAAGACTAAACTTTTTATCGTCTATTTTTTTTTCTATTTGAGCCCCATTGACCGGTATGTGTCTGAATTTGTCCTTCAGTCGTTCTGACATTTTCCCAGTTTAAATAATAATCAAAGCTCGTCTCTAGATTCAAAGGCTTATCAAGTAAATAAGTCAGCACAGCCTCATGAAATACAGCCCACATGAGCAGTGTTCAAATCATTTCCCCGGTGAAAAAAAGATAACGTCCCTTTGCATTAGCTGTGGGGAGAGCAGCGAATGGTTTTTATTAAATAGGTTTCTGCAAATATGACTTGGATAGGTGTACATAATGCCATCATAAGCACTGCAAATCATGCTAAAGGCTTCAAATTCAACTTATCCTTTTTAGCGGACACACAATTGGATGTTGGCAATAACACGAATCAGGTCCAAAAAAACATTGAGACGGGTTGACGTATTAAATTAATGTCGTGTTTGTAGTGCTTATGAAGACCTTATATGCCCTTATTCAACAACATAGTAGCCCATGCCTATACTGAGCCCTAGATATGTGTCTGTTTTACTTTTAAACTTGTAGCATATTCTAGATTTCTCTGAAGAAGGATATCCAGAATTTCGCATTTTACTCTCTTTCCCCCTTAAAATAAGTATATGAGAAATCTTTTCTTTGCTTGTTGTGTTTGCCTTGTGTTCTCTGGCGCTGAAATGTGAGACTCTGGGTGAAAACCGTGGCATCACATGTTGTCAAAATGAACCCATCCATCCTTTTTGTTTTCCAATAAAAAAAAGGGCTGGCCAGCTGCTCAATGTGCATACCGGGTTTTTCACCAGATGTTTACATTTCACTGAGTTAACCTCCTTGGCTTCCAAAAAAACCAGATGGTCCCTTTGATTAGTTGCTGCCCAATCTCCAAACTGAATCACAAGAGCGCTACGTTAATCTGACTTTCGACCTAAAGTGGAATCCGTGGGTTAACTCTTAATTTCTTGGGATTGTGATTTTCTTTTTTGTGTACGGGTGTGTAAGTGTGTCATGAGAGCGTCTGTGCACTGCTGGCGTCTGCATGGGCTCGTTAGATGGTTCAGACACGTGTGCTTGTTGTGTTTCTCCTCTGGAGCCCTGCAGCGACGATGCTCTAATCTGTCCTGACCCGTCAGTCCCGCTGTGGACTCGCTTGCATGATCCAGGGCCTGACGTGTGCATGCTGGTCAACCAAACCCGATGAAACCAAATGCAAAGATAAAAAAAAAGAGCTGTCGTAGAATAGATGACGAATCCCCACGGTGATGTCTTAATTTTGCTGCTGCTTTGTGTGTTTGCGCGTATCTAAGTGTGTGGAATACAATGAGGAGGTGACGAGAGGGGAGTGAGAGAGAGCGATGTGACCCGCTTTGTCTGCTTGGCTGTGGTTCTAATATTACCCCCCTCCCCGCCCCCCCGCCCCCCCTCCCGCTCTCAGGCCCCTAGCTCTCTCCTGGAGGCTCTGGAGCAGCATCTAGCCTCTCTGGAGGGCAGGAAGCTCAAGGACCTCTCCGTGGCCAGCAGGTACGACCAGATCAGAAAGATGCTCCTCAGATTTGCTGCTAATGTGCCACATCATCCGGAAACTTAGAGGACTCATCTTCCCCTCCTGCTGTTACGACAGTGTCATCCTACCCCATCCTGCTTCACTCATCACCCTCTTTCTTCAACAAAAACTAACACACATAACCCATTCTAATAATAGGTCTTCCCACAGCCAACCTCTCTGAGCTCAATTGTAAGTCCTTCACTCGCATCACAGCCTCAATAGCACAGGATGTCACTCGCCCACTCAACTGCCTCTTCACACATGACGCAGCCATAGCGGCACTTAATAACACATCCTGCCGCTAATCCAGCGCGGGCCATTATACTCTCCGTCAATGTTTCGGCTTCATGAGATGACCTGGTTTATCATTGTTGCTGTCCAGTGATGTTTACTATAAGTTATACCCAGAGGGTGAATCCCTGGGACTTCTCCGATGCCATCATGAGGTTCACATTTGTGGATCTGTGCAGTGTCTCGACTACTATTGGATAGACTTCAATTCACTTCAGTGCAGACTTTCTTTCGTTTCTTTTTTTGAACTTTAATGACATTTCATCTATTGCAGCTATAAAGTCGAAAATTGTCCATGAATTTGATTCACCAGTGATTTGGGTTTTTTGTTTTTCCACACCGAGCAGTGGAGCCTCACAAATTGTGGCTTTGTCTTGTAAAAAAAAAAAGTTAAGGTTACAAAGCACAATAAAGTGCAACTCGATAAAAAAAGGGCATTGACAAACAAAACAAAGCAAACTGTCTAAATCCTGCAGGCTTGGCAAAAATGTGTATGTGTGTGTATTTCTCCCCCTAAGATCCAGCACCTTATCCAGTGCAGTGTCCTCTCTGTCCAGCACTGGGATCTCTCTCAGCCGTATGGACGACAAGACAGAGGACAACAGACACAAGGCGAGACATTTTTGGAACATTTTAAAAACAACATCCACACACATGTACAATGTAGATGTAACAGCTAATATGACATGTAAACAGTAGTGTGCGAGTAAACACAAAAAAAGTACAAGCCTTTTTTCAGCCTCCACACTGTTGCGGGAGTTGAATGAACAAGTGCGTTAATCCTGCTGCAAGGCGAAATACAATGTCTGCCTCAGGCTGTTTGCCCACAGCGTAAACAAGCTGCACCGAGAAACAGAAGTGAACTCACTATCTAGATAACTTTCCGCAGAGAAAAAGTGGAAGTATTTATTGTAACCACGCTACTTAGTATGAGAGATGACTGGTACCTTTTTCGACAAGTTCGATCATGTTCTTCTGATGCTTTCCACACAGGACGACGGTCATAAGGTGATCGACCTTCAGACGCCCACTGTGTCGCCCGGCACCCAGTCAGTAGGAAGTGCCAACAGCAGCGGAGGGGCCACGGATCTCTTCTCCAACTCACCCATCGTACCCATCAACAACCAGTGAGTCTGACGTCCCACACAGCGTTAACACTGAGGAAAATGTCTCTTGTTAGTGCTTCAACAAGAGACCCCCTTTGTTTTTCTGTTTACTGTGAATCCCATTATGTAAAATAAATCTGTAGGGTTACATAAAAATAATATGATAAGCACAACTGTGCTCTCTGCACGTTCTCTTTTCCTTCCTCTAGTGTGCCAAACCTGACCAGTGAGCTGTTCACCCTGCAGCCAAACTTCACCCCCATCCAGACCACACACACTGTGCCCAACAATAACAATGCCTGGGGAGGTAGGACTGCGTGGAGAGACACACACACACACACACACACACACACACACACACACACACACACACACACACACACACACACACACACACACACACACACACACACACACACACACACACACACACACACACACACACACACACACACACACACACACACACCCATGCTTCATGCTCTTGACTCATTTCCCCTCTTTTCTCCTTTGCATCCTTTAACCTCTGGATATCAGGTGACCTCCTGAAGCCAGCCCCGCCCACTCAAATTCACAGCCCAGGAGCCCCGTTGCACTGTGGGAAAATGCTGCCCAGTGATTTGGATTCTTCATTAGCCAACCTTGTTGGTAGTGAGTACACGGCGTCTCTCCATCATATTTCTTCCCTGTCAATAATCTCCGCTCTCTGTGTTGCGTACTTTCGGCTGATGTAATGTTTGTTTTTGTTTACTTTCTCTCAGACCTTCAGTTTGGGGGGACGTCAGCTAAAAAGTGAGTGTGTTTTCCTGTCAACTAAAACGGAGCCCTGAGCAAAAGGCTGCGGTCTGTTTAGTTTTATCACTGTTCAATCTCACATGAGTCAGGATTTCCAATTAGACTCATCTGTGTGTGTGTGTTTATGCATCAGGCCGGAGCTCCAGTGGAGTCAGCTGGTAGAGAAGAAGCCGACAGGAGGAAGTAGCTGGCAGTCAAAGACCATGTGCACCAGCACCAATTGGGCCCACGCCACCCATCCCATGGCACCTGCACCCATGCCCGTCCCTCAGATGGTAAATTAATAGCAACATTCACGTGGTCATCAAGTTCCGGACAGATTTTTTTTTGTACGGATTAGAGTTTGGTCAGTGAAGTCAGCTTCTGAAAATGATATGATTCTGGATTTAAATCAATTCAAATATACCCGTTTGCCAAATGTAACTTTGTGCTGTGTTCGGGGCTTTTGAAGGAGCTCCCCCATGTGCCTCCGTCCTCTACGCGCTCCACTCTAATTATCCACACGTCTCTTCCATTCAATCTGGCTTCATCTTTTAATTTGCCACTGATTGACCTCTCAACTCAAACCGGTCATTTATTGAGCAAATGGCTCGGAAAGCTGGTGGCATGGCTTGAATAGAAATCAGAAGTGATTGGAACACAAGGAACAGTTGAAGTCTCATTTGGAGAAGAGCAATGAGTATGGCTTTTATTACATAGTTTCTTGCAGACCTGCTTAAAAGAGTATTTTTCTTTCATCTCCTTTTTCTGCAACTTTCCACAGAATGGGATGATCTATACTGGCTATGTGAGTACCTTTATTCTCTCTCTTGACCGCCCCCTCACTCCTCTTTTTACACCTGAGTTCATCCTTTCCTTTGCATTTATCATCCCTACCTATTTTTCGCTCAGGACTAGTGTATTGCTGTAAAGTCATATTATAAAGTGAAAAGTTTACTGTAATACAAGATGTTTTGTCACATCAATAACATGTTTTCACTTTATTACGACACAACCTTATCACATTGTAACGTGATATGTTTCACGTTACGATATAGGAATTTATCACATTAGAAAGTAAAACATCACATTTTATTAAGCGATAAATCCCTATATTGTTAACATTATAATTTTGGGACGAATTTATTTCGAATTTCAAATTTATTTGTTTTTCTTTTTCTAGCGTGGAAGTAATACGCTTCTGCACCGGGCCAAAAAAATAAATAAAGCAAATGAAAGGGATGGAGAGTGATCTGTCGTTTTTCTGTTTAGGCTCCAGCACCAATGGCTTTTCCTATGACGTCACCCCAAGTGCCTGTGTATGGAATGGTAAATACAACCTTCCAGACTACCCTCAGTCATATAATCTCATTAATACGCCGCTGACACTGGTCTAATCTAAATCAACACTATCCTGTCTGTTCTTCTTCCTGCTCTCTCACCTGTCGTCTCGCCAGCTCCCTCCTCAGATGAGTCATCAGATGGGGGGCGTTCAGATGATGCCCCCACAGCCTGTCATGTACAACCAGCCTGTCCTGAGACCTACCAATCCCTTTGGACCCATACCGGGGACACAGGTAACACACAAACACACAGTATATGAGTTAATATGCTGCACAGTTAAAGGAATAGTTTGACATTTTAGGAAATACAGGCCATTCAAACTTGAGTATTGGGCTGCTTGCTCTTTTTAATGGTTGTTTGCTATTGGTGTTGCATTCTGCATGACTGGGTCATCTGATTTAAATGAATCTGGCATCACACCCAGTGGTTTCGAGAACAGCCACAATGCAATTAATTGTAGAAAACATGCAGATTTTGCCTTATAAATACTTTCAGATATCTCTTATCGAAGCAGTTTATCTCTCAATAAATGAAGATGAAGGTGTGAAAGAAAACCAGATGGAGACAACTGAAATGAAACTTGACCAAATGTTGGCCTGCGCTTGCCTTTATGTGTTGGAAGGAATCTTGAATCTTGAATATTGTAAAGGGAAATAGAAGCAATAGAGTTATAGTCAATTATCCCTGGGTTGTTGAACACTTTTCTAGACAGTGTAGGACATTTGTAGCTGAAACTGAAATAAATTAGAGAAAAACAAAAGACCATATCAAAGTAAACTCATGGATTTATCCACAAAAATGACTGGGATGCATTGAACAATCCAAATTGATATAAAATACAAGACAGCAATTCCTTTAACACAAGTACTACATCTATGCCTCATGTCTGTAAATCTACTGGAATTATTGATGCATTCATTCTTAGCTACTCTTAAGGATTAATAAATAGCTCTCAAGCTGTGGACCCCCAAAGACGCAGCATGAATCATGTTGTCAGAGTGTTTGTCACTGCGAGTAATCATCAGTTGGTATAGAGACAAGTAGAATAAAAGAAACACAACAGCGAAAGATAATTGCTCACGGAGCATTTACGCCCCTGAGAAGCTGTTTTCTTGGCACTCTGGCAGGTAATATGCTTGTCAATAGATGCCTGAGCACTTGGATGAAGTGTTTTGTAGAACTAAATTACTCTCTATTCTCACCCCGTCCTCTGCAGATGCACTTCATGTAGGGATGATGTTGTAACCATGGCAGCAAAGCTGAAAGAGAAGGCGAGAGCAAAGAGATGGAGGCAGAGTCAGAGAAAAAAACACATCCAGAACCAAATCCCAATGCAGGAGGGAGAAAGACAAAGAGAGAGAACAAGGCATCGGAGAGGAAGAAGGAGAGAGGACCAGAGGATGGATAAAGGATGAAATGCTGATCTATCTATGTCGCCTGACCCTCTAATCTCCTCTCCTCTCCTCTCTCCGTGTGGCTACTGATCTCTTCATCTTTGAATTTTTAATGCCGGGGCACCAGAGGCTCCTCGTCAGTCACACTCATCCTCCGTTTGATTTGCCAATTCACACGGCGAGTATGACCTGTGGCGACCCTACAAGAACTGACAGCTCCATGGAGGTGCAGAAGCTCTACAAGGCACTTCCTGACCTCCTCATCCAGATCATTCCCTGTATTAAAAATGTACCCACTTCCCTCTCAATCCCACGACTGAATCAAACTCTGAGGACGCGCATCTCTTTCTCTGATTGGATCGTTTGCTGGCACTTTACTCAATGTGAACTTTGCCAAGGGTGTGTGTCTGTGTGGGTGATTTTAGCATCTTGTTCAGATTGGTTCCCGGTTGTGTGTCATCCATCACCTGATGTCAGAAGTAAATCGATATGAATGCGTGTGTGCGTGTCCCTTTTTCTACATTTCAGTGTGCTGCATCAACATTACCATTTGAGTCTTTTTACGAGCTCAATTTGTTCTTAATTGCCAACTTCACATTAAGAATCTGGCATGGAAGGATAATTTGCGGGTGTGCCTGTGTGTGCGTGTGTGGATGGACGTAGCTGTGTAGGGTATGTACTGTATGTTTTTTCTTTTGGTACCTGATGTCATTACTGTGTTGCCAGGTACCAATGTGTTGCTGCACTGGAACTAACTGATGAAAGCACTGAGCCACAGCCAGGCATCATATTTGGATGTAAACAAACCTCTTACACTAACTCTGCTACTTGGAGATGTGCTGTACACTGTATTTTGTTTTTTTCCTCTTCCTCTACAGCTGTGCAATATCATGCAACCTTGTTACTGTCTTTCCCGCCCCCCCCCCCATCTGTAGCTTGTTTAGAAGCTGTTTCCTGCTGTAGTGTTGTACCTCTTGTGTCCACATCTGGCTCTGTACAGAATGCTTTTTTTCCTTTTCTTTTAAACTTGTTCTGTTGAACCCATACTGCTCTTAAAGTAGTAGGGAAATTTCCAGCCCTTCTCAGCTCTGACTCTCAATTGTAAGTTGTCCTCCCCATCCTGAGCATTCGTCCTGTCCAAGACTAGTCTTGTGATGTCCTCTACACTCCAGAAAACCTGGATAGGGGGAGTTATGGCAGCAGATGTCGACTCCACTTGGGTGGATAAAAGATTTTTGCGAGCAGAGATAACTTCATCAATGTGGTGTTAACATTTGAGGGAGAAGTTAAAGGTCAGTTGGAGGGGACAAATGAGGACCAGACTGTCGGAGAGCGACCGAGGGAATCGTTTGCTGGTCACGACCCTAGTAATGGTAGCAGTGAGGACATACAGATTAATTTGGACAGCCAGAGGCGGGGAGGCTTTAATGAGACGTTTAATGTTAATGTGGCTTTTCTCGCAAATCCAAGGTCAAGTAGGACTCACTGACAGACGATATATATATATATATATGTATATATATGTACATATATATATATATATATATATATATATATATATGTACATATATATATATATATAGCACAAACCTCTGAGGAGGGAACAATGCTCTGCTGCACAAAAACCTAAAATCATTGCTGGGATGTACAGTTGAAAGGGGCAATAATTGATTGGGGATAAGGTTGTTTTCTATTGATTGTGTCTGTTCTATGTACTGTACTGTACGTGTGTTTGTGTGCACATGCCTTCCCATAGAGATAAACAGGGTCATGTTCCTCGGTTAGAGATGAAAGGTCTCTAGCGAGTTGGTAGCGTGTACTAACTTAGCAGTGAGTGCTATTGTGACCGTGTCTCAGTCTGTACAACACATCAATTTAAGATGGTTCTAGGATCCCTCATCCTAGGCAAAGAGAAAAAGCCCAGGGTCATCAGACCTGGAATCTCAAAGGGAATCTGAGGGTGAACCTCTCCAGACAGCTGGATCTGCACAGGGTGGTGATTTCTAACTTCATCAGAGATTTGCAACTTAATGGTGGTGTATTGTTATGATTCATCATTGAACTCTGTGCTGCATTTGTGAAAAATATTCTCTTTCTGTAACTGCAGCTATGACTCTACTACCAGCGGAGAGAGACTTCTGTATTAGAAATCATCACCAAGCAGACAGAAATTCTCTGAGGTTTCTAAATAAGCCGCAGCTGACATTTAGATACCCTCCTTTTGAAAAATGTTCCACTACCCCTGTTACCCGTTGTCCCAGTGGTTTGTCTTTCTCCGTCAGCAGAATGCTCTTTTCATTGTGCACTTCATTCCCACAACGCAGCTCGATCCATCCTGGGCCAACCTCTGACTGTTACTGTGTCCTTTGTATATAGGTAATGCCGTTCATGTGTTTTTAGACGTGCTCTCTCTGTAAAGTGATTGAAGCCCCATTGGATGACGTTACTGTATGTGGGACAATTTATTGCTGTATCTGTGTTTGAATGGTTGTATTTTGAAGGTGTCATCATCCAGGGATGGTTGGGGGTGGGTGGGGTTGATGTTTGTGATGTTTGTGTCCATCTAGATGAGTAAGGTTTGGGGTGGGGGTCAAGGGTAAATTATCACAACTGGTCTATACCAAGAGTGTCTTCATTGAGGAAGTGGACAGGACAGGGTCTGTCCTCTTCAAAACAGGAACATTTTTTTGCACCAAAGTCATCATCAAAGCGCAGCTTCTTCTTATTCAAGGTCACAACGGATGGATGATATCAGAACTCTAAGGATTTTTTTTTAATCTTTTCTTTTTAGAGACAAAAAAAACCTGTCTTTTTTTGCATGATTAAGTGTCGTCTTTTTATTGGCTTGTGTGCCCGGTAAAAGCATGACCATTGTGTGAACTCTCACTTACCGGTGTGTTTGGAAAATGTTAAGGAAATTTCTCCATGAGATTTTTTACTTACCTCTTGACATGGACGTTCATTGACATTCATAATCAACTGTTTTACAATGTACGATCCGTAACTGTTTGAAGGCTGTCACGCATGCAGAAATGCAACTTGCAAGTAACCCATCAAACTTCAAACCCAGTTACCATAGCTGCATCTTTGTAAAACACCATGGATGTCAATGCCAGTTATCACCTAGCTACATTGCAGTCTTGTAAAATCGCTCTTTATTAAAGCGTTGCTATTTTCAATACTTGTGTTTGAATGCTCCCTCCTTTCATACTACGCCAGCAACATCATGGGAGGTTGTGATTGAAAGTCAAAGTACTGTATCTGTGTTTGGTCTGGTCCACATTGTGGGGTGTTTTTTTAATGTCAAGTCTTGTCATGTCTGTTGCCATCAACTGGACTTATTAGTTCCAAGTCGTTCTCGGAAGCACCGTCTGAAACCAGGCTTCGCTTCACCAGGAGCCTCAATTTTATTTTGAGACAATTTCAGCAAACCAGGCCAGAATGTGTACAAACCTGGACATGGGTATACAGATGGGCTAAATTTCTATCTGTTAGTCATGTCTCTGTATTCTATATTTTTGTAACCATGGTTTATTTATCTACTACAATTAACCTTAATAATATTTCCTTACGTTTCCTCTACCCTGATAACTCAATGAGACAAAGCATGATTACTTTAAAGCCAACTTACATCTACAATTTGTAATCTGAGGTTGGATTTAGCATTAGCAGTTTGGCAAAAACCGGCTTCAATAAATTAGTCCGTTAAGATGATTTCAGACATGCACTAAAGTCCGGATGTTTTCATGTACTTCTCGGAGGGAAGGTTTCCGAGAATGCATTTTCCATAACTTAGAAAAGGTTCCAGAAAATGTCAAAGAGTGAGCCCATGTGAGAATACAGCAGGAAAATCTCTGGAAGAGTCATGGTGAGCAAGTGGGCGCTCTATCCAGGCACCACCCCTCCCTTGAATGTTCCGAAACTTTTCTGCTGTTGTGAACACGTCTGACTCGGACAATCTCCTGCTGCGTTTTTCATATATGAACGGCAAACTCGGTAGAATGTCTGGACCCAATTTCCCGGACATTTTCCAGAGGTCATGTCTGAAAACAGCTTAAGAGTATTTTTCTTTTACACTCATTGGACTAAAAAAAGGTTACTAAGACATTTCTGCTCCAGTACATATGTTAATAGTCAGCACTGACAATACTTGCTACAGTACCTGCTCTTTTACTTTACAAAAACAAATGACAGGAAATTAATATAAGTCAAGAGGTACTTACAATGGGTTGTTTGTAGTCTTGTGTCTTGCACAATGGAAGGCTGCCAAAACTATCATCTTCAGACTCAAAGTGTCTGCAGGGATCAGGGATCCTTACAAAACTAACCTTTGTATTCATCACTGAAGTCACTTCATTGACTAATCTGGCAGCTGGAGACCAGATGTTACCAGAGCAGAAACCACTTGTCTGTTAAGTTTCATGCTGCACCCTTTGTCCATTCAAATGCAGAGGCCTACTCATCATATTACCTCAGTATATTCTCAGTATTGTGTATCAACACATGAATTACTCTAGTATCCATCTGTAAACTGTTTGTCATTGTTGAGAGCATGAAATTCTGTTAGCAGGGAGTGAGGTACCATACCTTCAATTTCTCCTGATTTTCTTTTTTGTACAATCAAAGTGATTGAATTATCAATAAGTTTGGATTGTTTATCAAATTATTGTTTTTTATTTGAAAAGCATAGGTTGATGTTTTTGGAAAAAAATTGAATAAAATGTCATCTGATGCCGAGCTCTAAGAGTTATTTGATGCCTCCTACACTAACGCAGTAAGAGTAATGATACAGTGACGAGCCGACGCCTAAGAATGGGTTCTCGACGGCTCAGTTCTAAGGGTGGAACTCACAAATATTTAAATATTCACACAGAGAAGCTTCAGTTCAGATGAAATTCATTTATTGATAATTAAGCATGTCGAAGAACATAGAACAAAATGTAATTTAAAACAAAATGATATTTGTGTTCATTGTCATTCATACAACTTGAATGTGGCATCAAAAATCGCTGTTTTGGGGGGAGAGGGGGAGTCGTTGAACCAGCAACCGATCCTGAGCCAGGTTATTCAACTCTGAAATTGAGGGCCTACAGACGTGCTCTTGAGCAAGGCACTTAACCCCAAAGTGGCCCCAGGGGTACACATTTACAAAAACTAAATCAGCGCATCCTACCTAATGTCCCACGTTCAGCTCTGGATGTGATTGCCTGATACTCTCGACCGACAGGCCATCAGATACGGGGTTTACTAACAGCAATGTGCCTGCTTCAGATTTAGGCTAAATGACGACGTACGTTTCCTCATAAGATGGTGTTTGAGCAGTCAGTATGTTGGGAGCTGGAATGTATGAGCAGAGTATGCTTGGGGGGAAAATGTCGGAATATGATCAGGAAAATCAAAAGCAGGAAAACAGGGTCATCTCCCATTAAAAAAAGTGGGAGATCCATTTCCAAAAAATCTGAAATCCTGACAAATAAAAATCCCTGAAGACAGATGAGGAATAGATAGTATGGCCAAAGGTGTCTGTCTGTGTATGAGTGTGTTTGTCAGTGTATAACGTGTGTTTCAGGGAGGGGCAGGAGTGTGTGGTCTGAGTGTTTACCTTAGTGGGGGGCCACCCCATCGTCCACAGCAGTTTCAGGCCTAACGCTGCTGTTTTCCCCATCCCACGCTACAGCTGCGTGTGGCGTACGTCCAGGGCAAGGGCTCAGTTTGGCTCCCTCCCACTCTAGCTGCAATAATCAGCAAGAGGAAGAAGGTGGCTGGAGCAGCAGCAACAACAAGGCATGCAACTAACAGTTCACATGGAGAAGGTGGAATAATGTGGAAATGTGGAGAGGCTATCTGTCACTTAATCCTAACGTAGCACTACCAATTCAGGTGGCGAATAAGGAACAGGATGAATAACTAGTATGTTGTACAATCATGAACGGGACAACTTTCAAGTCATATGAAATTCAGGTGAAATAAGTTGTGCGTTAGTATCATCTGCACGTGTGAGCTACTTTAAATGAAATCAATGAACCAAAATTGAAAATGCATCTAGGTGTGGAGTCAAACAACTTTTCTAGGTGTGACATGGATGCAGAGAAAGCCAGTGATCTTAGCCGTGTGTCAAAACCAACTGTGTGTTTCTTTTGAGATCAGAAGAGGGGAAAAGGAAAGGTCACCGACCCTTCTCACTGATGCTTGGGACAGTCAGCGACCTTGACCAAATCAACCTCCGCGTTCACCCTCAGCGTCGAGACTGTCACCTCATATCCACTCAGAGAAGAACCATACGCAGCGCACAACAGCAACACACCACAACACCGCATTTAGAAGAGATACACTCGTACCAGCTGTCAGCTCAAGTGATTTCTCACTTTTTCTCTCTCTATAATTTCAAGAACCTGCACTTCAACGTGGATGCATGTCGGATTTTATAGCATGTTTAACACCACTCACGACACGCTACAAGCAAGACCGTAATCCTTTTCAGCCATACCAAAGGCTGCCTTTTTTTACAGGCTGGTTCAACAACTCAACAGTCCTACTTCATCTCGTCTAGTCACTATCTTTAACTGTTTGGGAAGAAACAATCACTCCATCTCAACATGAAGAGTCAATATTCTTACCGAATGTTGGTTGAAATTACTTTTTTGGTTTAAAATATTTATACAAGTAGCAAATTGTAAATTTTTCGAGCATGAAAACTTGTTCAACTTTCCCTCTAAATGGCCAGTGGTTTCCAATGTGAGATGAAGTGTGACGGCAGCTGATGAGACTGAAACAAACTTAATGATAGAAAATATCAAAAACCAACTGGAAATGTACGTATCTATAAAACACAGAATCTTTTCATATAATTGGCCAAACAATATTTGCAACCATCCTTCTGACTTTTATATAAATTCAAATATGTACAACCAACAACAACAGAACTTCTTATCTTCAGGCTGGTATTTAAAGTAAAGAATTGGAATTAGAGAAAGATGTGGATGCATTCAACTTGCTTTTCACATGGGACGCTCTGAGATACTCAAGAGAAAACTTTAATCAGAAAAAAAGGTGAATGATTACAAAATTACTCAATGATTATTGTGTTTGGTGCAGTCCTTTGACCAAAAAACTTGACTGAAACTACTCAGTGATATTTGTGTTTGTGCTAGCTTGGGCTAAGCGAGGAAAAAGCGGGGGCGGGGGAGAAATCAAATAACGTAATTTATGGCAAACTGCTTGAGGAGGACGTCAAAGTTACGTACTTCAATCCAATTGCTGAAACATTCCCCTCAGTATTTTTACCCTGTTATCGAAGTCATGTCAAACGGTATTGGCTATCGCTGGATATTGTCATAAATTAAACAAAGTCTCCCAGTTAAACAGGATGACCGTGAGCACTCATTACACCGCAAAAAACATCAGGTTGTCTCAAGAAACTCTTTCATGCCCACGGGCAACCACAAAATCCCCTTCTGATGCAGTGAAGGAGGCTGCAACATAATCTGATCGACCTATGAGTCCAATGTGTTGATTTGGGATTTCTAATATTTTCATGACCCAACAGCTTCAGTGGCTTTAAATGCTCAGTGAAACCAGCCTGAAAACGTACTCGTACGACAAACCGGTCAATTAAGACACATTCTAAATGTTTACTAGGTGAAAATTATTTAGCAAGATGACAACGGATCATCAAATGTCTCCCGATAAAACACCCGGACGGCTTTGACAAATGGGTGAATGCGGCAAATTTCAAAGTAGGCCCGTTACAAACTCTACAATGGGTTTGAATGTGGACAGTGTGGAAGAAAAGACTCAAAATATTTGACAAGAGGAAGGAAAGTTTGTTGTTAACAAAGTATAAGATTTCCTCGTTTTGACAAGGCACCATTCACCTGTTTAGACATAACTCTGTTTAAACAGAGAAAACTTATGTTATTTGTTAGTCATTAAGCAGTATGTGTAGCTTTGCATATGATGATAATGATGCAGTTAAAACATTTTTGGAGGGCACGTTTCACGGAAACATCCATTGTTGTGCAGATTTTTATGTAGAGTATGTAAGAGGCCTCAATCCGGCACCAAACAAAAAAGCTTCTATCAAATCCAACCCTGGTCTAACTTAACCAATGAAACATTAAAGCTTCTTTCATATTCAACAAGGAACCAGCTGTGCCTCTACAATATCCAACAAAAAACCAAATGCTTGAAAATATTCCAGTATTATCTGTCCCACTCATCTCCACCTGTGTCCACTTGCTAACCCATATAATCACCCTCTTAACAGCCATTAACTGACAGGCTGGCTAGTTACAGACTAGGTTAAAATGTACAAAAGGGGAGATGCTTCAGATTTAAAGCACATTCGAATTACACTCTTGCTCGTCCCTCTCTGATTTTCCACTTTAAACTGTCCCTTATGTAAATACACATGCACACGCGAGCGCACACACACATCTGCAGTGTGGAAGGAGTGTGCGGGGGATGGGACTATCGATAAGGGGGTTCTGGCGTGTGGTAAGGGTAATCATGGCGCTGGGGCATGGGTTGCCCGTGTGCGGCTGTCTGCTCATACGGTGTGGATGTGGAGTAGCTTCCCGCTGCAGCGTAAGCTCCTGATGAATCATATGCTCCGTAGCCTCCAGATGCATCATAGCCTGCCGAGGTGTCGTAGCTTCCTGACGAGGCATCGTAGTTCCCGGACGAAGCGTCATAGCTCCCCGATGAGGCGTCGTAACTTCCTGAAGCGCCATATGTTCCCGGCGGTGGGTAGGCTCCCGATGCGGCATATGTTGGGGGTGCCGAGTATGTCCCTGGGGGTGCAGGGGCTGTGGTGGAGGCCTGAGCGGTGGCCAGTGGAGGCGGAGGAGGTGGGGGAGGAGGAGGATTGGTGTAGGCATACTGCAGGTAATGGTACTGCTGTTGGTACTGTTGATACTGTTGGTATTGATGCATTTGCTGGTAGTACTCGGTGTAAGACCTGGAGTGCAAGTTACAGTTGAAAAGGAAAGCGGAAGAGAGCAAGGTTAGTCCCAAAAATTGACACATGGAGGGTTTTAGTTTCATGTTTTTGAAAAACATTTTTGTAATCATTGATTTTCATAGGTGCTCTGCAAATATACTACTATGGGTGTTATGTGTACAAGTGGAAACAGGTTTAACATGTTTAATTTTCTTCTGTCTCCATCATATTTCAAAATGTGCTAAGATGTACCTAGCTACAGGATCTGACCCTTCAGGAGTAGTGGTGGCAGCAGGGGGCTCTTCCGGTGCGCCGGGTGGTGTCGGCAGCAGGGCGCGTCGTTTGGGTCGTATCTGAGCGAAGGAACCTGGAACAGGGTCCGGAAGGAGCGGGGCTCGATTTCCTCTGATCGGGCTGCGGTCCCGCTCAGTATCTGAAGCTGCTGCCTTTCTTCCTGACTGCTGCTCTGCCAGAACCTTGTCAGTAAACATATGTACAATATTGTTAAAAACACAAACAAATGCAGAAGAACATTATATTGTTTTGCACATATAAAAAATAAAGAGACCTTCTGTCCTTCCTGAAAGAACTTGGCTCTTGCTGCCTCAAAAAGCGTTGTTGGATCTGGTCCAGTCTGTGGCTCCACCTCTTCAACGGGGATGCTGGCTCCAGTGTGGTGATTGGCAAGATCGTGGTACACCTGGTCAGCAACGGTCCCATATACCTGGCTGGCAAGAGCACCGTATATCACCCCGTCTGCACCTTTAGCACTTGTAATGCCCTTCAGAGCAGCGTAGGTTGGGTCAAAGGATGTGGTGTTGTAGAATGAGTTATGGACACTTTGTTGAACCTGCAAACAGACGAAAAAGACACCAGCATATGAAAATTTGGAAATATATGCAAACCATTTTTTCCCCACACTTGTCTCAGTGATCAGTCTAAGAGATGATTAATTAAGAGGTTGCCCATGATAGTGAAAACCCAGTTAGATTTAGGCAAATATAAACTAAATCCAATATCTGTCCAGACAAACACGTTAGCTCGTTATTAAAAACAAAATAATCAGAGATGGCACGTTGCATATGGCATTTCACAGAAAATTGTATAATTTATCATGACGTCATTATCAAGTTTGCTACAGATTTTATTCTATGAACCCATAGGGCTATTGAATAAGGAGCTCTAAGAATGTTTTTCCTTAAATTCTGTATGCAATTTCCCAAGTAACGGTCATTCAAAATTTTTTCACAACATTTAAACTGTACTGTGACTGTGACCATATAACTTTAAAGGTAAAATTACCTCCGAATAGGCTCTTGTTTTGATATGTACGGTTAAGTGGTTGACAAGTCACCTGTAAATTTTTGATCGAAAGGTCAAATGTGATGAAAGTCAGTGAACTTTGACCTTGTTTTTCTGAAAGAAGATGACAGCATGGGTCAAACTGGATGAGAAATGCACAAAGGGCCTTTCAATAAGCTTTCCAACGCCAACGGTCACATACAACCATTGGTTTATGAGATAAATGAGATGATATTTTGGGGGGATTTTGGCCCCTGGTGACCTTGACCTTTGTGATCCAAAATTTTTTCACATCTAGACAATATCCTTATCAACTCTTATATCTCCGTTTTAGGGACTCAAAAACTCTAGAGTGGTGTGGACGGCAGGCGTAAATGTCGCAAAAGTGATGTGCTTTCTAAATAAAATAGTGATGTGGATTTGTAGTGTTAACTTACTTGTATTGGTAGTCCCGCTGCAGCTGCGGCAGCTGCTGCTAGCACAGCTGCTTGACTCTGGTGATGCTCTAGTGATGGAGGTGGTCGGGGAAGAAGACCCTCTCTCCCACCTGGGAAGAGAAAACATGACGTGAGCTCTTCACAGCATTCAGTTAAATGCAGACCACTTTAAAAATGGATCATTAATTCCCAGCTGCTGTAACAGTACCTCCAGAGTTGTTTGAATTTCCAGCCATTGCAATCTGGTTGATCAAAGGTTGGGCTTTGGACAGCTCTACAGCCAACTGGCGCCCCTTGTACATGGTCCCGTTAAGACCCTCGATAGCTACCAGAGCCTCCTCCTTCCTCTCCATATGCACAAAGGCATAGCCGACATTTGAGCATAATCTGGCTGTAGAGTGTATTGGAGCAGTGAGATCAGCGTTAGTCGGAGACTGATTTCAAAATATTTTTTTTTCCGTATTTTTGTCACATTTTGTTCAACATTAATGAAGATTAAACAATTGTCACTTTGAAATACCCAACTGTGTGAATGAAATTGTACTCACAAAAAATGTGAGGCTGTTATCTTGAAAATATTACCGTTAACTTACTTGGCTCATTTTAATTCATTAGAGAACTGGACAAAAAAAAATCTAAACACTGGCTCAAAATCTTCACGTAAAGCCCCACATAGGTGATTTGAATTCAAGTGCACCTTTGACTTTATCACAGTCCAAAACTCTCCCGAAGGATGAGAACAGCCCGTGCAAGTCATCTGCTGAGCATGTTGCGCTGAGGTTCCCCACAAACACTTTTGTGGAGTTGGGAGGGCGTGCACGGGATTCCTCTACCACCAGGGGCCTGCCTCTGTACTCTTTGCCATCAAGATGCCGTATGGCCCTGTAAGCAGAAAACACAATGAGTAACACTACAGACATTTAGTTGTGATTGAAAATAGAATAAGAGATTAAACAAACATCAACCAAATACTGCTATATAGTGTTTATTTTTACTTACGGTTTTATACTGCAAAGGAAATTACGCAAATTAAACTGTAAATACTTCATTTTTGATTCTGCCACGATCCCGTTCTTAATGTCTTTTGGCCCGACAAAGCCTCTTCATAAGTCAACATGCCTCAGTTTTATTATGCAAATTTCAATCCTCAGATTGGGTTTTTTTTAATCTCCATCTCTCATTCCCTTTTTAAAATCAGTATTCTATTTGTCATTTGGTAGTATAAGAGTGTGCTTAAAGCTGTATTAGGCTATTGGGTTAAGTCTTCACATTTCATGCATAATGCTGTCAGAGTCTTAAGCCAGGAAGTTCTTGACCAAGAATGTAGGAGCTTACATTATGGGCTTTTCACCAGTGCTTTGGCGCCACTAGCTACATTGGAAAGGTCAAACATTCACAGTGGTATCGGGATATGAACATAGACAGTAGTTTACTGTATTATCATATCGAAAGAGGTATTCTTTTCTTTTTTTTCATGCATGAATTAGATAAACATCTTTGGAAAGTATAAACTTCTACTTTATCATAAGTTGAAAATCTGCTTGATTGACAGCGGAAGTAACAATTACATTGAGACCTGACGGGTTGGACTGGCTCGCCGACAACAAATTAGTTAACCTCGCCGGGCTGCAAAAAGTGGCCTGCATCGAAAATGTAATGTCCCATAATCACTTTCCTCTTATGATATGCAAGAGGAGCAATTCGTTCGTAGGGCACAGTTGAATACCTGTCTGCTGCCCCTTCTCCCTTCAGCGTAACGAAGGCATACTGTCTGAGCAAGGAGCAGGTGTTGATCTCTCCATACGGACCAAAGAGCTTGGTCAGCTCGTCGTGAGTCGCGTCCAAAGGAAGGTTCCCCACAAACAACTTGACGTTGTCACCGCTCATCTCTGTATCAACCAGACATCTGCAATTGAGTAAACAGGGCGCATCGGTCACGTTAAGATAACTGATGGATCAATCTACATTCCAATATTTACAGAAATAGGTTTGATCGCCACGTTGTGATTTTATTCAGCCGGCGTGATACTATCAGATGTGCGGGCCATTATTTATAAATGGAGTTATACCACTGCCATCTGCTAACAAGTGTGCACCGCCGTTAGCTAGCCGTGTATTAGCTAAGCTAATAAAACCCCATTAACTTCCGCGGTGAAAAATGGTCGCAAGAAGCTACGGTCAGTTTGTGAGCTGGCTATGTTGGTTTTGATGAGGGACCAACGTAAACGGCGACATTAAACCATACGAGCTGATGTGAGGTGAGCTACGTTACCAACAGTTGGCTTAGAAAACTACTGGCCATCTTGTTAAAACGGCAGCGTCAACGACCTAGCTAGCGTTAGCTAGGCTAGGTAGCTAAGGCTAACGTAGTGTTTTTTTTAATCATAGTGGATGAACGTGTTTTCTTTGAGCTAGGCGCATTGTATTCCTATGAGCTGCCGTGAAACATACACACTACTCCGGTCGCGTTTCAACTATAGTCCAAAAAAGGAGGGAAAAGCATTAATTACGCCCGCACAGTGCACAGACTTCTTACCCAACGCGGTCCCGTAGCTGTTGTGTAGCTGTTCATACGTCACATCCGGCTCCGGTTTGTGGCGGAGCGCAGGAGAGGAGACGCCATGTCGGCGCGTTTTCATCGGGTTCACACCAAGAGACCTGCCAGTCGTCTCTCCTTCACGTTGTTATTCATCTCTGTGGAAATGTTTTTGCATCCCTTCGTGGTCAGTTTGTGCTTTATGACTTTAAAACAAGAAAATAATAAGTTACTTCATGTGTAGTCTCTGCATATACATACATATCTCTTATAGCAAAACAAAAAATATGAATAAATAAGTAATTTGTTCAGAGTGATTACTGCGCAAGATGGTTCCATGCCCAGTGTGTGGAAAGGGACAGCACTGAACATCAAAAGGCGACAAAAAAAGGAAACTGGAGATGTTCCTTGTGCGAATAATATTTTTCTTATATATATATCTATCTATCTATATATATATATAGATATACATATATACTTTAAATTGCACCTGTGGAGGAAAACTGCAGTTGTGCTAGAGGTAGGTCCTATTTTTCCAGTGTAGTAATACAATTCAGCATTAGCTTCAGGATATAGACTGCATATTAAAAGTTTAGAATCAGTGGGTCACATGGAATCTATTGGGGTGGAAATATAAAATATATATACTGTATATATATATAATAAATATAAAAGAATTGCTGGAATCCATTAAAAATAGGCGTTTCCTATTTGTCTAGCGTAGTAATACAATTCGTCATTGATTTGGTGTCAGTGGGTCACATGGCATGGAGACTCTTAACAATATATGGTATTGTTAATGTTAATAATCATATGTAATATATCAAGCACTAAAATCCATCAAAAAGAGGCATTTTCTATATGTCTCGTGTTTACAATTTGGTAATGGTTGGGAGTCAGTGGGTCACATGAAAAAAAAAGTGTATTAAATATTCATAACATAACATAGAAAATGTCTTCAAATCTAATAATATAATTCATCTACTAGCTCACACTTGCTGTTGTGCTGCACTAATAAAGACTTTATAGCAGAGTTTGATTCAGATTTGAACTCAAACAGTTACAGCATCTTCGAAGCATTAAAACAAACGAAAAGTAATCCAAAGTATTTACCTATAATCTTTAATTTGCTCATTTGTGTATATATTTACAATTCAGTTGAAGGTGCTGCTGGTCAAACTCCAGCTGAATCAGCCTCCAGCAGACATTTTCTTTTTGGACAGGTGAGGTCAGGTGGGAGAGGAGGAGGAGGAGGAGGAGCCAAAGGAGGAAGACGTCTCCAGACCTGTGGACTCGCCGGAGTTGGAGGAGAAGTTTACTTTTTTTTTTTAATCGTAATAAACTTTGCTCGTAGAAGAGAAACGGAGCATGCCATCATAAAGTGGAGCCGGAGGCGATCAGAAACACGGATCGGCGGGGAAAGAGGTAAAGAACGAGCCCCGGCGATCTGCGATACAGGCGATGTGAATTGACAAGTTGTGTGATTGGCAGGAAGATAGACGTGTTTAAAAAAGTGTCACAGGAATGCACGCTGCGGATCCAGACAGATGTTGGCAAGTAGACGGCAGCTGTGAGTGGGTGGAAGGAGCATTAGATGTGTACAGAAGGTCTTATTGTTGTTAATTACGATAATTCCATATCATGTGGCGTATGGTGTATTCTGCATGTTTCCTTTAGCATTTAAGCTGTAGCCTGTGTCTGAGCTGCTGCTTGCACCAAGTCTGGACTTGCTGTCTCAATCCAGGCAGATTTACAAGGCAGGTGTGTTTGTGTGTGTGTGTGTGTGTGTGTGCCTGTGTGTGTCTGCAGCAGACCCACCCATCTCCCTGTTATAAACGTGACCACATAGGCATACAGCATGTATAGGGCTGCATGATCAGTTGCAGGACTGTGAATATCAAATGTATCTTTGTTGTGTGTGTGTGTGTGTGTGTGTGTGTGTGTGTGTACACGTGTGCTTGTGTGTAGATGGCACAGCAAGAGGAGCCTCTGTACGATTTCCCGGAGCCCACCCAGTCATCACAGCAGCGGAAGTTACTCGCGCATCAAAGGGGACGAGGCTCCCTGAGAAGCATCAGCGTACTGGACCGCCTCCTGCTCACAGTTCCTGTCTGGCTTCAGCTGTCAATCAACCCTGCCACTGCACTGCACATACTGCAGAGAGAGCCTCCTGGGGTCAGATACACACATTTAGAACAAGCAAGCATATACACACACACGCACACGCACACACACACACACACACACACACACACTGTGTTTCTCTCCCTCTACGTGTCTTTCAACACTCACTTATCGACTGTGTTGTGTTGTCCTGCAGAACTTCCTGGTGCGAAAGTCTCGCACGTCGCAGAGAAACGTGCTGTGCGTCCGTCTGGCGGACGACAGCGTGCCGTCCTTCGTTCAGCAGTTTGGCATCAGGGAGGAGCAGTGCAGTAAGACCCGGACACTCCTGAACCCCTAATGAGTTTTAACGTGATCCCGTACCCCCAACACGTAGACGTGAAGTTTAACGATGAGCCTTCTTTGGAACAGAAATGTATAACCATAGCAGCGTTATTACACATCAAGGCAACATGTTAATAATCAAAGCCAGATGTGCACTAGTGAGGTCATTTGGATCCGTCCATAAACGCTAATCATGTGCTTTACATTAGCATACATACACCAGCAAGTCTCTTAACCTTTACATTTGTACTAACTTGACTGGCATCCAATGGGTGACAGGAATTATGGAATTCAATTTAAAAAAAACCCAAACGTATTAGATGCTTTATAAAATGGTTGGTAATAAACCCAGTGTATTTGTAATGGACCAAACAAGATTGAACCACTGATATGATCCTACACATGACACCAATAGCTTGTAGTTCTCCCTGTTTACAGTACATTAATTAGTAATTTTACAAACAATAAAAAGATAAATAACTGTAGAGGCAGTTCACGCACAGTTCTTACTAACTTCCCATCTCTCTCTCTTTGATGCGTCCTCACCCACAGCTATGTGTCTGGAGACGTCTGCCATCCGCTTTCCAGATCTGCCAAGATTAGTTTCTTTCTACTGTGTCAGCAGGTAAAAGTTTGTCCTCCTCATTCTCATTTGTGTCTCCTTTATTATCTCTTATTCCATAATCCCTTTCAGTTTCCTATGATGACCTTCTTTTGTGTTATCATTTTTTTTGTCTGTTTCTACATTGATTATGTCAATATTTATAGATATGCATGAACTGATGTCGGTGTTTTATATATATACATGTTGTTTGTGTGTATCAGAGATGTGTTACCTTTCCCTCTGGAGCTTCCTGAAGCCATCGCAAAGGCAACATCCCACAAAGAGCTGGAGTCCATCTCCCATATGGGAATAGGTTGGTGAACACAACCCCTTGTCTCCTTGCACCAGATTTTGTAACGTCAACCTTAAGCACCTGGGCCTTAAAGGATTTAATTACACAAGACGCAAACATATTAAACATAAAGTACCTGACTCCCAGCTGCTGGGGAACAAATGTGTGTTAGTGTGTAGGCTTTTTCTTTTTCTTTTTCCCTTGAATGACGAATGTGTAGACAAATAAGATAAAATTGTTGAAAAAAAGCATTATTGATGTAATGTAATATAAGCAGCAGTATGTACTATATGCCAAGAAGGATAAGATAAAATAAGATGAACCTTTATTAATACCCCATGGGGGAAATTCAGTTTGACAGAACAGCACAAAAAAGTCACAGCACAAGGGGAAACATAGTAAGAATAAAATAAGAATAGAAATGGAATCCAAAATTAATAAGTTCATATCTAAATTTTATATTAAAATACAGACTTGTTCTATACATGTGCAATGCTAGTGAATTGATTGTTAGTAAATAGGTATTTTTAATTACTATTTCACATGAATTACTAAACAAAAAAAACATTAAGACATTAATTTAAAAAGCTTGAATTAACACTTTCTTCAGGGAAAACATACTTTTGTCATATGATATATTTTACCATGTTAAAAAGCATAAAGTTCTCAAGACTTATGGGTTTTTCACATCTTTTACTAAATGCATCAAATCTTCTTTTTGAAGTTTGAGCAATTATCAAGGTTATGATAATACCTAAAAAAATGTACCAATTGAGAAACAATGACAAAAATATCTATATTGTTTCCTAGAATTCTGGAGCTCCCATCTCAACGTCCGTGGGCCCCGGGAGGCACCTAAGCCTCAGAATACCGTCGATACCTCGGCTTCGCCTGCTGCTCCTCCACAGACGGGCTCCGAATCCACTCCGCAGCCCGACTCAGCCCACCAGCTCAAGACAGAACCTGAATCGGACACAACCACCAAACCATCAGGCTCTAACCCCACTCTGTTCCATGAGTTCTGTCCGATCACGACTCGCAGCCCAGGGGAGTTGGACTGTGGTTCCGGCCTGGGTGCCTTCTGCTTCATCAACCCCCTTTTCCTTCAGTCTCAGAACGTTTTGTCCAGGCGACGTAACTTCAAACACAGCCTCAAGGTTCGGGTTTCCACAGAGTCATCGACCCTGCTGTCACCCCCTCTCGCTGCGCCACCTCCACCGCCTCTAATGCCCAAAAGTAAGGGGAGCCGTAAGGCCAAGGGACACGGAGGCGCCCAGATCAGCAAAGGCCTTTTACAGAGCGGGAACCCAAGTCAAGCCACCGCCCGGAGTGATGCCTCAGCTCAGGACACCCAGCCTCTCACACAAACACAGGACGCTCCCAGTGAAGCACAAATGCAGCCTCCATCAGCAGCTCCTCACTCCCAGCCTGAGGTGCAGGAGCAGGGCCAAACTCCAGCTCCAGTCGAGGCCACAGATCAGCTACCAACAGTAGTAGGGCATTTCCAAGACGACTCAGAATACATGCAGCCCTCTCTAATGATCAATTCCTCCCATCCTCCCTCACTCTCTCCTTACCTCTCCCCTGCTGTTGCTCCCAGGGCACCTCCCCTTTTCCCTAAAGCTTTCCCACCCCTCTCTCCTCACAGCTCTCCGGGTGTTACTCCCTCTCTCTCCCCCTATCAGTCCTCACCTGTTTCTCCCAAGGTCTCCTTTTCTCTCTTTCCACGCGACTCACCCAGTGATTTACCCTCTCTTTCACCTTATCAGTCACCATCTCCTTCTCCGAAGGTCTTATCTCTGTCTCCCTTCACTTCCTCGCCCTTGTCTCAGCTGGCAGAGCAGGCGTATCACATACCTGCTGCCGCTTCAAGATCAGAGCGAGACGTCGAGGAGGAGGGAGCAGCTGCAGGCGAAATTAAGGATGGAGACGGTGAAACACACGAGGAACTGCATGAAGAGGAGGAGGGGGGTCTGGTTTTCCAAATGAATGCTGGTTCTCTTGATGACACGGACAGCCGCGGTTCCTTGAACAGTCTGGAGGAAGCAGCAGAGACTCACCCGACTCACACACATGATTGTCACTGAATTACGTTATGTGATATATCGAAGCACTTGTAGAATTAGTGCAGATGTGTTGACAGATATTTTTCAGACCAGAAAAAAACCTTTGCATACAAACCCAAACTCCAGTCACCCATTTTTTCGCACCACATTTTGTACAATTTATGATCAAGGTTGAAACAGCCAACTTCCCCAAGCATAAAATAAAATACTTGACATATATCATACCTGACAGGGTTTCAGTATTTCCTGAGAATCAAACTTTCTTGAGACACGTATTTGACAAGTGTAGAACAACAGGATGATGTGAGTGACCCTGTCATTTCTACAGGAAAATGATTGCTTATCAGTATTAAAAGGCAGAATAACTGGAGTGAGAGTTAGTTGCAGCAATGTGAGTGATTTTTTTCAGACAAAACTCTGGTTCCTTTTGGAAGAAAATGTTTAATTGTACAGTCACCTTCATCCTTCAACCAAATGTGTCATTTTAATACACGTCCTCGCTGCAGAAAAAAAATCCACTAAGATCTTATCAAACAACTTTTATTGTGTAGATTCAGCACCAGATTTCTTCAGTACAGAGTTTTTTTTTTAGGCCTTTCAGACACAGTAATATTTTACAGTCAAGTAATTATTACATTTTATACCAAACCTGGCAAAAATGTTGCATGATATTATTATTATTATTATTGTGCCATCTTAAGCTTTCAAATAATCCTCAACACCAAGGCTGGAAAAACATTGAACTTAATGGACAAGCTGTAAAGATGGAATCATTTTAGCCAAATGTCCACTGGAAATTTTTAAGTGCATACAAAATATTTCATAATGATCATTTCATGAAGATTTGTGAAGCCAATGTTTGACCTTGCGACAGTTATAAAGTGAAAACTGCAATAATTCAAACCATGCATTCTGATGGTCAGAGGGTTAGGGTTTCCCTAACGCTGGTTTAATGGACAGTATACAACACCCCTAACCCTAACACCATAACCCAAGCCCACTTTTCACTAACCCTAACCCTTCACCTGACCCTATTGAAAAACAAGTTTCCTAAATGCATCTAAAAGAGTGATGTTGTTTTAGTCCTGATTTAAAACCTGAAAATTTAAAAATATGAGTTGTGGATGGCAAAACTGTGGCTGGTGTCTGTGGCAAATCCGTTCCTGTCCGACGGCTTTATTTGAAGCATGAAACTCAAATTTAGCCTCTTTCGAAGTGCCCTCTACAAGAATATGAATTGATTTGAAGTTTATTTATGTTTTAACATCCATTAAGTATAACGTTTCTATTACATTTGGCAAAAAGAAAAGAAAAAAAGAACAGATTTTATCAGATGGATCGGATGTCTATCATCACCAGCAGGGGGCATCTCTTTTGCTCATTTCCAGGAGGTCGGCGTCCAGCTGCTCTGCGTCGTCCTGGAAGCGCTCGGTGAAGGAGCAGATCAAACCTGCGGCGCTGCCTTCGTATTCCACAAGCTCCACGCTGTCCCCTGGAAACCAGTCAGACACAAACCGAAAAATGTACAATCGGCAAAATTTTGAACGATAAAATGCTTTAATGCCATTCAGTCAGTGCTATAAGTTAACACTGGTGGTTATCAAGTATTGATGATAGTGATAGATGGTGCTTATTTAAACCTTCTTAATTGCTTCTAAAAAGAGTGAACTTTCTCTTGGTCAAAAGTTGTTCGAGAATTTATGCCCGTAGTCTTTAAAAAATAAAACTGGTTGAGGGTGGGAGGACTGGCGTGAGTCAATCAGACTAAATTTAAAAGGAAAAAAAATTATGGCTGATCCCAAAGGTCTTTTTCTAAAGATATAGTCACGTTGCATAGGCCCCCAAAAAGGATGTGATGTCAAGTTGCTTACAGTAGGTAGTGAACTGTGAAACTGATTTACTCACCATTAACTTTGGTGTTTGCCTGGACAAACATCTTTCGAGCTTCCTTCCTCAGCAGCACCGTCTCCCGGAGACGCAAGAAGTTTTGGGTGCCACTGTCGCTGACGGTGGAGTAGAAGTCGTAGAGAGCTCGGCCTCCTTCCACGTCCGCTGTCGACTTTAAGACCTAAAAAAGGTGGAATCAGGTTAATAACACGGTGGCTGTCGAGATGGGGGACATCAACAGGGTTGAACAATGAGATGAAATAAGAGCAAATCAATGATAAATAAAAACAAAATCAAAGTGAACAAAAGAGCCTGAAAAGTTATTTTAAGTTTATTTTGTTTATCTAAAATTAATAGGAGAGCACCAACAGTTATTCATGAATAATTAGCAGATTATCTTGGTTGAAAACCACAATTGTTTAATTAATAAAACATCAGAGAAAAAGTTGAGCACAGTTTCCCAAAGTCCAAGTTGACAAATCTAACATATTCAGACCACTATTATGAAAACAAATATTCACTTTTCCAATCCTCGACACAGTTTTTTTAAATGAATTAAATGATTAGTCAAACATCAAATCAGATCAATTTTCTGTCGCCTAACTAATGGATTGACTTATTGTTACTGCTCTAACTTTAAAGGAAATTCCCAATGCTTTTCCCTAGTGCTTTCATTTTTCCCCCCAAAGCCAAAACGTTTCTTATTCTGCAGTCTGTACATTTGAGTAGACATAGATAGATGTACCTGCAGTTTACAAAGGAACCTGTGGATGGCGCCCTTGCCCACAGTGTGGATCTTGCTTCGGTCCATTGTGATCCGAGCGTCAGGCTTGCCGTCCTGCCCTGTGACTTCCTCCAGGCCCACCAGGCCCTCCCCGGCCTCCAGCAGGACGCGCAGGATCACGAAACGAGCCTGCATGTGAGCCTGAGAGACAGACGCACAGAAACGCACACACACATGATGTACACTGTGTACATCTCCTGACACTCATGTTAACACTGAACCAGACTTGCTGTAAGCTGAATTATAAAACAACACAGACTGAGCCAGTCAGGCTGTGAGAAAAAGATGGTTAATATGTCTGTACGTTGACTTCTCTTGTAAACACTGATCGCCAGACACTATGCGTCTCTGATGTTCTACATAAAGGAAAATAATGAGTCATTATTACGGGCTGAAAGCCAGGGCCTGTTTTAACCAAAGTGCTGTTTGACTCATACAGCGTTATATATACAGTATTGTCATATATTATTATTGTATTTCCCATGACATTTAAAGATTTGAAATGAACGTAAAAAGAAAAAAGAAATAAAGAATGACAGAACAAAGCAAATTTAGAATCATTCTATATCACTGTTTTTTCCTTCTCTCAGCATAAATGTGATCAATCATGTGATCACATTAAAAGTGACTTTTACACTTTACTATAAGTAGGAGTGAGTCACTTAATTATTGTGTCTTACTTCTCACAACCAGCAAAGACCTTTTTACTCTTAAATTAGAATTTGAGAGTATTTGTAAGTACATTTTTTTAGACGTTTGATTAATACAGGACCAGTCTGAGAGAAGAGAGGGACAGACAGCACAGCGTGGAGAGGAGATTACCTGTCTCCAGCTCTTGCTCTCAGGTGTGTAGAACTCCAGGCCCAACAGTCCAGCTCTGACCATACTGAGCCAGTTGATGTACACCACATTGTCGGCGTCTTCACCTTCGTGGCCAAAAATACTGGAACACACAGACAGAAACAAGTAAACACGTTTGTCTCCCTCAAAACCATCGGGGGCGAATAACCTGGACTTGAGAAAAAATAATTACGTCTCAGTTGGAATAATATTCATTTCTAAAAGGGCCTAAACGACACAATGATGATTGATGTAGTTGATTTGGGAGCTAGGGCGACCTGATACTAACAGGGTATTTTAAGTCTTTATTAAGTAAAATTTGTATTTAAAAACGTAACTTCTCTATATTCTTTTTCTTTATCTTTTGCATTGTCTTGCATTCAAGAGCATTTAGAAAATTGCATCCAAAACCACATCAAAAATCTGGACAGAATCTATCTTAAATAACACTCAGGCTACATCCATACTAATAGGTTTTTGTTTTAAAACGGCGCTTTCAAACTAAAACGATTTCCATCACACACGCGTTTTTTCTCCGTATCAGTAATAATTTCCTGTTCATACCAACACACCTGAAACGTATGACATGACCATTCATGCTGTACAGTCTTTCTGACGGCTTTTGAACAAAACCCCTAAAAATTACATCACTAACAGCCATTTCATGGGTTATTTAAGTAAAATGAATTATCATGATGTACATCTATTTCAAACTCTGCACATACCTGAGCACGTTCTTTTTGAGACACAGGTAGAGTCCGACACACTCGGCACGGCATTCTTCGTAAGAGGAAGCAATTGTGGAGAATTTACTGTCCCATGTCTCGCTGCCCCGGTACCAACTGGACACCTGAAAGACACACTCACACCTTCAGTCACCGTGTATTTGTTCAACAGCCGGGGACAAAGTTAAACATTTGCGTTATGTTTGGTCTGCGCAGCAAACAGGGTAGGAGTACACACAAATACAGACTCACCGGTTCTGAAGTTTCTGGGTTCATCACCTTGCTCTGGTCAAAGTTGAACTTGCCTTTGTCATCCTTTAGGAGAAGACCGTGGACAGAGAGTGTAATTAAAAAGAAAACAACACAAATCAGATTTCACAATTCTTCAATCCAGTATCAGTAAAACTAAACAATTTATTACAAATATATTTCAATATACACAACACTAAGTTTGACTGACCTGGACGAACAGCTTTCCGCTTCCGTGGCCCAACAGCTCATGAAGTCCAACCTGCACCTCGAACGACGGGCCATTCAACTTGACGAACAAATCCTTGAGCACCAACACACAGGAGAGTATGTAGTTATGAGAGTGTGTGAGATAAGAGAGGGGCAGGCGTGTGAGAACACTGGGAAGCTCCATGTGCTACCTTGTCATCCTCCTCCAGGAAGGTGAGCTTTTCTTTCTTTGTAGCGTAGGCCACAGACAGCACATTTCCCAGGGACACGTTTTTAAAGCCCTCCGACTGTCTGATGTCATCATCTGTACAAACACAGCACACAAAATACAATTTCAATGTAATGCTGCAATATGCACATCAAATTAAAACCTTAAAAACCAATGGAACAGTGTAAACTTGATGCTATTCAGCAGTGTCAAGACATCTCAGCGCACATACAGTTGGGGATGTTGATGCCAGCTGGTATTCCGCTGCCGGCAAAGGTGAGAACATCCAGCGAGGTGAAGTCAGGTTTCAGGAAAGTGTCCTTCTCAAACTCCCTGGGCCACGGCAGCTCCGGGAGAAAGACTTCTGCCGAGCTCACCAGCTTGGCAAAATGCTCGCTCATCGCTTTGTTCACCACAGCAACGAAACCTGGAAGTGACAACACAAGACCGGGTCAAGAAGAAGGAAAAAAAACACTAACACAATGACTAATCTAAAAAAGAAAATTTGTAATAATAGATGAGGACAATAATATGATCCTCCTGCAATGTGAACCATGTATACAATAGATCAGCGGGCCATAACTTTTGTTATGGCCCGCTCAAGTGTGGTCAGCGGCCACAAATGTTTATATTATAGATAACTGTGTGCAGATTGGCAATTTTATCCATTGTCAATTACAACATAAACCCTGAATACTTTCTGAAGCAACGGTGTAGTAAGGTTATTGATTTAGTAGCTCAGTCACAAGGTTCATTGTGCCACACTAGTCTTCAGTAATAAAACCTGTAGAGGCCCAGAGTATCACTAATCTTGAATTACTGATTACCTTCAAATTCTCCTCTGGAGCCAAATGGGTCTCTGTAGCTCTCAATGAAACCTATATAACTGAGAGAAGAAGAGAGGGAGGAGGGAGTGAAGGAGTAATGAGCAATAAAAAGAGCAGAGAGAGAAAGGTTCTGGTGATTGATAAAACAGAGTAGTATTTAAAAGCAAAAGCAAAGGTCAGAATGAACTAAGATAAGGGAGTGAACAATAAGAAAAATCAAGGATTTGGATCAGGTCCATGAGGGAGTGAAAGGTTTCTGTAACCAAAGACTTTACTCACTTTTTCTAGTTTGATATATTTACATATCTCTCTCTATATTTACCATTTTCTAGTTGACAGGTGTGTTGTCTGTCTGCATCTACATGTACCTGGTGATTTCACTAACATGAATAAACACTTAAACCAAAGGTGCTAAAAAGGTCAACAAAAAAAAAATATATATATTTTAATGTAGGGACAACACAGGGTCTGACAAGTTATGTGTTCTGTGGTTTGATCTCCGAGATATGTTTGGAATTAAGCTGATTCTTCGTGGTGGACTGTCCACAATCTCAGTGGAAGTTACTGTGTTGGCCCACCTCTCAACAATCGGTCCCTTGTCTTTGATCCAATAGCTGGAGCCTTTTTTATGGGCTTCGACTGAGCCAAGGGTGAAGCTGCGGCAGTACTCCTCAAGCATCTTTCTCTGGTTCTCATTGGCAGCGTAGGCCTGCGTTCGGAAACACGAGTTAGTCATTTCAAAAGTGGAATGGTGACAGAAATCTATTTTTAGGTGATCAAATCATTCGTTCACCCCTTAAGAAATGACTCATTTTCCTATAATCATTTTGCCAAAAGTTGAATTTTGGCTTAATGTGTCAAAAGTGATCCTCGATCCCTCTGTTCTAGCACTTCCAGTAATCTTACAAAGATTTTATCAACCCCGAAAAACTACACAACCACAGTTCATTGTAATTTAGAGAAACAATGGATACATTCATATTGCTGAATTAACTTTATATCTCACCTGTGCTTGTTTGAGGTGATAGGAGACTCTCTCCATGATAGGAGCGTAGTCTCCCCTCTTCACTGTGAACTCTTTGCCTTCAAAGTTGAAGGTGCCGCAGCACGACTCGCACTCCCCGTCCACGGCACAATCTGAAGCAGTTGAGAACAACTTTGTGTTTCAACAGTGAAGCATCATCTACTTTAGTTACATAAACAAATTTTCCCCACATACATTTTTTCAGTTAACATCATGTATTTGAGGTCATAAGCTAGAACAACACGTGGAGTCAAACTACATGATTCATGTTCACAAACTAGATATACACACATCATCACAAGTGCTACACACTTGGTGAATGTTGTTAATGTTAATAAATATTATTCTGATTCTAATGTAAAACTCATGTTACTTCACTGCCGTTCTGACCTTTCTGCACCGCTGAGGCCAAGCGCACCTCGTAGCAGGCTTTCCCTCCGTTGTCCCTCTTAAATAGACGGGTGTTGTACGCAGACAGTTTCTAGAGACACACCACAAGACCAGCCAAATTTGACAGAAATATACATGAATGAGCAAGAAAAGACATAAAGACGGGAATCAAGACAAGAGGAACTTTGTATGTTATGTCATAACCTGCGATGTGAGAGAAAAAGATCATATGATATAGGAGAAATGGACACGAATGAGGAAAATACAGGTATTTCAGCTTACTTTTGAGTCAAGGAATTTCTGAGCCAGCTCAGCGTCCTCCAAACAGCAGTTTCCTGAGAAGTAGGTGGTAATTCCCTAAGGAATAAAAAAAAAAAATTGAATGAGCCATGTATTTTCTCACCTGCTGTGTCCCCAGGGAATCTGGGGCTCAGTGGCTTCCTAAAGGACACACTAAAGATCTGATATTTGAAAACATTCAATGATTGATACAAATGAAATCTCAAATTTTTTTACTCTTGAGATGTTTCGGATTTTAGCAGAGGACGGGTGGAATTAATAATTTAAGATTAGGACAGGAAATACCTGCTAGAGAGACCAAAAGCCACTAATACCAGCCCTAAACCAGGGCTTAGTGTTTTTCTTTGTGAAATACATCCAACCTTAAAAGGCAAAACAGGAAAAAACAATTTTGGTCCTAGCTGGCTTGAACTCTGCATTGAACTCCCACCTTGTCGCCCAGACCCAGCTGCTTCTGTTTGTCTTCCAGAGAGTAGAGGAGACACGAGCAGCTGTTCCACAGAGCCTCCATCTCAGCAGGCTGCTCCTCAAATGCCTGGCTGGCCTTCACCAGAGCCTCCAGCTTGTCCTGTGTGAACACACCACAGAGAGAAGATAGAGCATCGCAGACCATAAGCACCTCATAAGGCACCGCCTCTCCTTTGTATTGAGCACAATGAAGATTATACTGACGGGTTTTTGTTGGAGCTGTATCAGACTACATTTATGGCACAGGTGCTTATTGTGTCCACCACCTGTAAAACTGTTGATACAGCAGCAGTGCGGTTTTACGCCTGACCGGGCAGGCCGTCTTACCTTGGGCAGATTTGGGATGAACTTGGTGTCGCCGAAAGACTTGTAGTTGCCCATGTTGGCATACAGACCGGCTGTATACACCAAGAAGGCCTGGAGATGACAGGGAAAAATACATTTTCTCCTTCAAGTATGTGGCATAATACTTGTGGGTTGTGTATTTGGTTGTAGAGGAAAGGGTGAGCTAAGACAGCACCAGCTACAGACTACAAGCCTGTGTGTACCTGGTACTCCTCAGAGCTGAGTCCAGCTGCTGTGGCGACCTGTGCCAACGTTGAAGGTGTCTGCTTCCTGAAGATCCTCTGCAGCATGACAAAGATGTCTGCCGACTCAGGCGATGTCTGCAGCAACACTGCCAGACCGCCATACCTAAGAAAGCCAACATTTCTTTTTTTGGTCAGCTTGATGATTTCCCTCTTTTGATTTCTTTGTATTAAAACGTTTGACCTGAGCTTGCTAAATTCCTCGGTAAAGGTTCGAAACGTACCAGGCGGCGCGTGACAGGTAGTGGGCATACTTCTTCTCCTGGGGTGAAAGCAGACGGAAGGCCTTACCACAGTCAAGTGCAGACACGCCGATGTCGTTCGGGAGGTAGTACAGAGAGTCCACCATCTTTAGTCTGAGGTTCAGCACTGACGGCAAGGAACTGAATTAAGAGAGGGGAAGAGAAAACAGTGAGAAAATGAACGGAACGTGTAAATGAGAAGAGAAAGAAATGAGAGAGAGAGAGAGAGAGAGAGGAGAACAAAGACAGTAGAAGAAAATAGGAGTGTATAAAATAATTGCAGGGTAATTAAACAAACACAATAATAATTGTTTATTCGAACATTCTGGAAATGGCAGCTCATTTGTGCACTCATCAGTCTCCAGTTTGTTAGGTACAATTTGCGTCAAATAATGCAAAGTTGTACAGCAGTTTTAGCTGCTGTTGAACTGTACCACATTATACAGGAAGGTCTTTCTGTTATTCAGCCAACTGTAACACAAGAATAGTAATACATGATGACGATCTATAATTAACAGTCTCATTGTTACTTATAACGACGATTAAGTTATTGTCCATCCTGTAATGGCTTTTGAGAGGGTTCTCTCAAGTGACTCCAGAGCTCTGAGGAGAAAGAATAGTAAGACGTGGCGATACAGTTAGGATTCTGTTACACTATAATAATGTAAGTTAATAGTCCAACTGTTGGGACGCAGACAAAATAATACATGCCTAGAGTTTATTCACATTACATCTATCCAGTAGAAATCAAAGTCACTGATCACTGACTCTTGAGAGGAAGCGATCAGTTGACAATAATTCACTTAAGACAGTTTTCAGTTTCAATTTCCATTCAAAGCAATAATTGGGGGAAAAGTTGTAGAGAATGAACATTACGCTACAAGCGAGACGTGTGTTGTGCCTTAAGATAGTCTACTGATAGCAGGGCACTGGAACTTTGCATTAATAATAAACGCTGAAAAGAAGAAACACGTCTGGACTTCAGGCTCGAGCAAACATGTTACCGTTAGCTCCTAGCGCGCATGCTAAGCAGGCTGCTGCGTGTTCGGAGCATTTAAAACGCAACGTCGATACTTCTGCGAGCAAAATATTAGAAGGCAAAATACTACGTGACCATATTCTGCAAATAACTGGCCACCACTCGAGGCATTTCAATGGGAACAAATGTGCAATTCAACTCAACAGCTTGTTGTTACCTTGTTTTACTGAGAACAAGCTCCGGCGAACGTCAAAATGCAGTCTCACGCTGCACGCTTCCTGTATTCGTTCGCTATTAGACCCGCCCCTTAACCAATCACAGCTTGTATATTGTGGTTGACAGCCGTTTTTAACCAGTAGCATCGTCAGACTATTCGATTCACCTCACAGTGGAATTTCTGGCCCAAGGTGAACTCGAAATGCACAATCTCCAATGTAAGTGCCGTAGACGAGAACAGATCATACAAAACAGTGGATGATGAAACATTTTAGTGCTTGAATAAATACCATAGTGTCCTCCCTGCTTGCACATCAGACGAGGTGGCCGAGTGGTTAAGGCGATGGACTGCTAATCCATTGTGCTCTGCACGCGTGGGTTCGAATCCCATCCTCGTCGAGTAATTTTTCCATCTCCGAAATATTCTCAACATTTTCCAGCTTTAACACACACGGTCCTAGGTCCGTAGGCACACATGAGAGACGTTATACTACCGTCCCTGAACGTGCTCTGCCAGCAAAGGTCAACTGTGGACCGTTTCCTCATCCGTGTTCTCTTTCAACCCGAGGTGGGCGAAGACCCGCTGCTTGTAATTGGTCAGTACTCGTTGGTTGGCTTAGGGGGTTTAGGCACGGAGACTGCTGACTGGTTAGGATTGAGGCGATCATATCTGGGTAAGCCAATCAGAGGCTGGATAGGGGCGGGTACTCGCTCACCTCGGGTGGGAAAACAAACTCGTCTTCTTTTCCGCTTCTTCCTCGTTGATGTTTATTAGTGAGGCATCTCTGCCATCTTCTGGCGGAAGTCGACACCTACAGTGTCCAAGTACGTTGAGTTGGCAGTTTATTAGCTACAGTACACCAAGGCAAAACCAGCCCTTCTATAAATCCTCTCTTCATGATGGTTATGAGGGAGAAAAGTAGACTGTAGATCGTTGTTTGAGTTTTTGAAAGAAACAAGGTTGATGATGAAAATGTTGTGTCTTTTTGAGCTCTTGCCCACACTCCAACAGGGTGGGTGGCGGTAATGCGCCTTAAATGCTAGGTGCCTCTCACCATTAAACTAAAAGATCAAGAAGAAGGCCTTATACTTATCTCAAGAACTGCCCATTTGGGGCTTATAGTTCAGACACATTCCCAGTCAGGTTTGTTAGATTTCTCTCATCATTCCTGAACTCCCTTTAGAAACGAACCTATCTTTCTCTGCCTTGTCCAATCTTGCACCAGTCTTCTCATCTTTTCGTCATTTTCTTTCCCTCAGATTTCCTGCAACTGAGAAGAATATACAGTGTTTGGTACCTGACAACGTTCACAAAGACTAAGTGGATGCCCATAGGTTAGGGTTAGCCTATCCCGTGACTGGTAACCCACATGAGCACAAACCCAAGTGTATGTGGCCTCAGCGCCCATATATAAAAATTTTTTAATAAGTCTTGAATAAATAGCAATTATTTTGAAAAGTAAGTCCCTGCGATTACTCGCTGAGCCTGATTGAAGACTAGACAAAATGGAGAATGAATCACCACAGACTGGAACTTCTGCCATCAAAATGGCAGACAACTCAACTGTATCCTCATGGAAGATAAGTGAATTGGATTTGCTTTCCTCTTTCTTCTCCCCTTTAAAAAAAACCTTTCTTAAAGTGAAAATTTGGTAAAAAAAAAAAGTATTCTTTTTTTTAAACATGTGGAGCTATAAAGCCATAACCACACATTCTTTCCACAAACTTTCACTTGCTCGTTGCCTTGGTTAGATATCATTTTCTTTTACAAGTTAGATAGGCTTACAAACCACACAGTCTTTCATCGGTTTCATGGTTTTATTGAATGTTAAAAAAACATGATGAGAGAGTGAATTATTTACAAAGGGTGTGCTGCAGAAAGTATTACGTTTTCTTTTGGGGGGTTGGGGGGGGGGGGGGGGGGTCCGGCCAGCTGTACTTTATCCAAATGGTACCTTCAATGACCAGTCCTGCACCACTAGAGAAATGTTAACAGACATATGGACCTTCAGCACATCTGTGTGTGAGTGCGTGTGCTTCTTCGTTTTGTTTATTTTAGGGTTCATGCTTGGGTTTTGCCGTCCCTCCTGTCAGGAGGCGTTGCAGGGAGCATCCAGCGATAGCAGTTTGAGAGGCTCAGGCTCTTGTCCACGGCACAGCTAGTGCAGTAGACAATCCCCAATGCCAGCATTACTACAAGGAATACACAAAGAGGCACCAGCAGGGCAACCAGCAACCAGCTCTTGTCATGTTTCCGTTTACCTGCCGCAGATCCATCTCCTACGTCTGCTGCGTCGTTGAAATCCTCCAGACGATCCTTGTTAGATCCCTCCCCAGTCCCAGTGGCTGACCCGTTTGCAGTCTCAGCTCCCACCCCACCACTAGCTCCTCTACCTCCTGTCTTTGCGTCATTATCAATTTCGTTGCCTGTGTTGTATTTTTGCGTTGGGGGTGGTGCCGTCTGATATCGCTTTGGTGACTGAGCATCCCATTGGTTCAGGTGATTGTCTCGCCCATGAGCCATGTCTGGTGAGAGTGCTTCAGGGGCTTCCGTAAGCCAGTCAACATCAAAGTTAGTGTCCGCTTCAAAGTTCGGGTCAGGGGTGAACGAAGTGGACCATGGAATATCATGATCAGGGTCCATATCAGGTATGTGAGCGGAGTCGCTGGGGTCAGGGGTCAGAGTGGAATATTCTTCATCGTCTGGCGAAGGTTGGCAGGTAAGTCCATCTGTCTGCAGATCATAGCCATTGTCACAGTAACACTGGTACCCACCCATATAATTCAGACACTGCTGCTGGCAGGGCGACTCCCCCACACACTCATCTACATCAACGCACTCTCCTCCACTGCCCAACTCGTACCCGGGGTTACAGAGGCATGTGAAGGAGCCCACTGTGTTTTCACAAGTGCCCTCACAGCTGCCCTCGTCGAGGCACTCGTCGACATCCACACACTCACCATCATCGTCTGGCTGGTAGCCGGAGTGGCAGGTGCAGTGGAAGGTGCCTGGGATGTTGACACAG
Source organism: Scophthalmus maximus (assembly GCF_022379125.1). Lineage (NCBI taxonomy): Eukaryota > Metazoa > Chordata > Actinopteri > Pleuronectiformes > Scophthalmidae > Scophthalmus > Scophthalmus maximus. Next base: position 20,943,955 of record NC_061516.1, read on the forward strand.
AGTTGTGGGCACGGCTGCTGCTGACATTCATCGACATCAGAACATCTGCGGCCATCTGGGCCCATCTGGTAGCCCGGTGGGCATGTGCAGCGGATGCCCCGCTGCGTCTCCACACAGTCGTACTCACAGCCCATCTCCACACAGACGTCTTTGACGTGGGGCTGGTCAGCGGGACCCGCAGAGTCGGAGGATAACTGAGGGGGGTCAGTTTGGCTGAGTGGGTCGGGCTTGCAGCTGTACCCATCCTCATCTATCGTGAAGCCCTCAGCGCAGTAGCAGTAGTAGTCTGTGTCTGTGTTCTGGCAGTACTGCTCACACCCATGGTCCCCGCTACACCAGTCCTGGTTCTTTGGGTCTGCACTGGAGGAGCAGAGTGGGGCATCCCGGGACCAGCCCACTGTCTCGTCATCCCTCTCCATGCACAGTACAGTCTGCTCAGCGTTGGTGTCCGGGTCTGAGCTGTCTGCAGGACATGGTAGAGATGCCACCGACCCATAGGGCACGTGAGTGAGCAGGGTGCTGACGAGGTGAAACGGGGTGGTGTAAACAGCTGGACCTCGGCCCTCGTCCTCCAGTGGTGGACACATTCCTTTGTAGTTGTACTGGCAGACGTATCCATCCAACGGCAGCGCGCAGGAGCCATCGAGCCACCCGAAGTTGTCGCTACTCTCACGTCCACTCTCGGAAGTGTGGACAGTCATGGCCACACAGCGAGGGGCGGCGCATGTCCCAGGGGAGTCTTCGCGGAGCCAGTTGGTGAACTGGCCATCCTGGTCCCCTGTTGAAAGATAAAGAAAAGGACCAGGTCAGGAAAAGTACAAAGGCCTGCTTTTAGTTTTCTCTCTGTAATTTCTTTTGTGTCGTGTAATTTGTTGTTCCAGAGCAACGTGACACATATAAAGTGCTATCCCCCAGGATTATCACAATTAAAGCTAACATGCGTATGATACCGCTGGTGCAATCCATTCATCTTATTCATTACTCTGGGTTTTTGTATTCATTGTTTGCATTGCTGTCAGAGAAGAAAAAGGTTTTTTTATGTTGCCACTTGGACTCAACAAACAAAAACAATATATTTACAATATTATTCCATTGCTCCTCTATTGCTCCCATTGGTGACAATAGGGTTATGCCTCCACCAAAATGGATTACCTGTTTGCAGTTTGCTAACAAGCAGGCAGCTTTAATATATGTTTCTTTCATTCACATTCATTGTACTGGGGCTTAATAAGAAATCTCATTGATAGATATTAAATAAATAAAATCAAATAAAGATAAAAACCAAACTATCTGCATTGCTAGTTTAAAAAAAGAAAAGCCAATCCTTTAAAAGACAAGAGGTTGGCCAAATAACTCATGAACATTTAGTGTCTTTTCTCACTGAAGACTGTGGCAGACACATTGAGTAATAAAAACCCATCTGGTTTTTAATGGGAGAGGTTCGTGTGATGACTAAATCAGGTTGAGGGGTAGAAGTGAGGTCAAAGGGGGGTTGAACGTCCCCTGTCGTGCCAGCTCTGTCTGCGCGAAACAAAAGCAGTTAATGAAATAACCATCCAGTGCAGCGCTCTGGAGGCTGAGACGCTCACCAAAGTCAGACAGAGGTCAAAGAGGCAACACATTTCACTTGACACAGTGTCTGAACTGATTTTGTCATGAAGGTCATTTTTTATGAATTTCTGATCAGATGAAGTTGTTCTGCCCCACAGATTTTCCTTTAAATCCTTCAGAAACTTGAGTAACTTAACTGGAAGAAAACACACACAATTTGGATTCTTTTCTCTGTTTTTTGGGACATTCTATCTGAGGTCAATTGTTAAAATCTAATAAAATGGTTGATATGGTGATGAAGGTCAATGTAAGGAACAGTGAGGGGGTCAAATGTCAAAAAAGTGAGACTTTGCCTGTGACCCAGACGAATCCTCTGAGTGGTCGGGTGGATGAACACTGGCGTGGAGGTCTGTGGAGCCCAATCCAGAGGCGAAGCCTCAACCTGGTCCCCTGTGACTCCATGGCCGACAGCAGGTCATGGACCACACCCGCTGCCTCGTGGGTATGCATGGTCGCCAGGGTCCCACCTCGCTCTCTGCAGCTCCGCCCAGCCTCCCTGAAGGTTCTCTTCTGGAGGAAGACAGTGTAGCATCCCTCCTGGTGGCAGAGTGCATCTCTCTCCGCCAGCTGAGCCCTGGCGTCAGGCTGCTCCCCCTCCGTCTCCCTCAGCCTCTGGCCTTGGCCCCCAGGAGCCAGACAGACCGTCAGCAGCCACAGGACACACAGGAGACTCATGATGCTGCTGCTGCTGCTGCTCCCGATGGTCTTTTGCATCCTCCACCGAGACATGAGTTTTAAACTAGAACAACATTCAAATGAGTATTGCAAACTTACTGTCAAAGTAAATAACAGAGAAAAGGATGGTAACTATCTTTTCCGACCTCTTGTCCAAACAAACGTGGCCCAAATTTAACCCGCCTCACTTAAATGAACAAACTGCAACTTGCCAATCTTGACTCTTTGTCGACCCTGGTTGTGTGCTTAAATAAATAATCTGGTTTGAGTCCAAAACTGACTGTCTGGTCACTTTAGTTTACCCTGCCCAAGCCTTTAGGCAAACAGCCCGACAGTGCAGAGTCAGTCAAACTCCATTCATCACTGCACTGCAGCTGCAGTGAAACAGATTTCACCAGAGACTCTATAAAACTAATATAAACCAATGCAGTCTGGTAGAAGGTCCAATCCAGCCCAATACCGTCCAAAAATAAGGTCCAGTGAAATACCAGCAGAGTCCAGAACTCAGAATTGTTGACTGGAGAAATTTGCCCTTCAGTGAAGTCCAAAAGAGCTAATTAGAGTCCATAATGAATCTGATGAATTTCAGTGACAAATCCTCTCCAGTATCTGATCCTGCCGGGGCTTTCTTGCCTCTGCAAAGTTGGCTTTCTGACTGATCCTCAGAAAGAGAGAAAGATGGGGGAGGGTGGAAAGGGGGGGAGGCTACGTAGAGGAAAAAGAATTGTGTGTTTTTGGAAGAGGGGGCTGGTAAAGTGTGTGAGTGTATTAGAGGAGGCTGGAGGGGTTGACGGGTTGGGGTGGCGGTGTGTGTCTGTGTGTCTGTCTGTGTGTGTGTGTGTGTGTGTGTGTTTGTGTGTTGCACACCCTCAGAGAGTTATGAAAACCATACGGTACCATTCTGTACCCCCATCTTGCCTATGGCTTCACACACACACACACACACACACACGCACACATGCACGCATGCACGCATGCACGCATGCATAGTGCATGCTGCACAGCATCCACAGGGGTGGAAAGTGTTTGTCATATGTGAGATGCAGAGATCGTCTCCCCCTTCTTCTCCTCCACCTTCAGTCTCTCTGTCTGTCTCGCCTGTTCTCTGTTCTCCGTCAGCCCCTCTATTTTTGTACCTCTTTATTTTAATCTCATTCTTTCTCCATCTCCATTTCTGTCTTTACGTCATATTACACTTAGTTTTCTCGTCCATGGCCACCTCATCTCTCTTTTTCTGTCCGTCTACACTGTCTATAGCAGCTGGAAGTTTTTAAAACCGAATGGAAACATTTGAGAATATGGGACAGGACAACCTATTGGACCATGCATAAATCTGTGTGTGGGTGTGTGTGTGTGTGTGTGTGTGTGTGTGTGTGTGTGTGTGTAATTTCCATGCTGTTTACAATAACTTTGTTTGGGCACAGATGTGAAGTGTATGCGTAATTGTTCCTAAGTGTGTGTGGCTACCACTCGAGGGCATGAGGAGGAGAGGAGACAGGAAATGCCAGATGTGCATCAGCCTGACCTCTCAGTGGCTGGGGAGCAGGGGTATAGACTTGGGGTAGCCCAGCTGTCGTCACATGATCCGTCCACCATGAGTGGTATACGTCCGGCGCAAAGTCAAAGGCTGAGTTAGGATTTTTTAAGAAAAATATCTTCATCTTCAACATTCTTTTTTTTTGTTTCTTTCCCTTGAAACTCTGCTGCGAGCAAGGCCAGCTCCTCTGATTGGAGGGCTCCAGCCCTGAGAGGAATGCCACAAACAACAGAGAATATAAAATTAAGGTCTACCACACGATCTATGCAACATGAGTGGAAAAGTGATAGAACGTCACAATAATGCACATGACGTGTTTATTTTTTATTTTTTTTTTTATTTTTTTTTTTTTCCTATTTGGAAAGTGTGACCTGCCATAGCATAACTGGACCTAACATCATTATTACATGTGGCAACTTTCCTCTTGCGCCGGTGTGGAAAGGCTCTTGAGTGCAACCTTGAAACGACGGCGAGGTCTCACCCGCTGCCGCCTCTTATCGCAGCATGATGGGATGGAAAAGTCGCACTGTACAGTATGTGTGGTTGAATGAGTTATTGGCCACGGTCAGCGTGTGTCGGAGCCTGTTTTCCCTCTAGCAGATGAGTTGCCTGGCTGTGGCGTGTTGGTCTTGGCAGACAGAGTATATACAGCCTCAACTATTCAGCAGTCTTTTCCAGTTTTGTTACAACTTGTGGAACCAGAGGGAGAAGGAACATAAAACCTCAGGATCCTGGAGAACCTAAAGAGCCTTTCGGTCTTGTTCCCCCACCTCCTTCTCCTCCTCCTCCTGTCTTCCTGTGCGTTTCTTTTGCTTTGACAACCCCCATCCTCCTCTCTCCCTTTTCCTTATTATTCTTTCATCCCTCTTGTCCCTCCTCTCTTTTCCTGCATCCCCCCCCTTCTCTTATCTCGGTGTTACTCCTCTCCCCCTCTTCTCTTTAAGCCTCATTATTTGGTCTTCTAGTCAACAATCTCTCCTCCAGAATCCCAGCCTTCATCCCCAAACCTCCCACTCTCCGTCTGTTTATTCTCTCATTCAGCCCTGGTTAACTCCTCCCCCTGCTCAGACGGCCACGCCTCCAGAGACACATTCCAGAAATGTAATTGATAGAACAGGCAGAACTTCTCCTTTCCATCGTCCTGCACTCCCAATTCCCCCTTTTCACATCAATCTACTTACTGTAACTCCAAGCGGCTCTAGCTCCCGGTCCAAAGGCCTCTGATGGAACCTACAGATTTCTTGATTTTGTCTTCCCCGCCTCACAGGTCACATACTTCTTTCTACCTTTCTTGAATCCTTTCCACTTGCCACATATCATTACTGGCTCTGACACATGGTCAACTTTCAGCTTCCAAGGCAAACGGAGGAGCTGCACCTTCCAGCTGCAAAGCCGTCGCTTCGACCGCTAATTCTATTTTCTTGAGCAGCCCAATAGCCGTTCTTCATTGGGTGTTCTTTGGCAGCCACTAAACCTTTGTCTGGATTGATGTTATATTGCATTTTCAGCACTTTTCCTCCACCTAAAGTGCACGTGACATGTATTTAACATTGAGTTTAGCTGGATCTAGCCAGGGAAGAATGGGTTATGACAACATGTGGTTCGGCCATGATGGAGAGCCAAGTGTTAACGTGTTTACAAATGGCCACAATTGAAGGCATTGTAAAAACGCCACCCGTCATAGTGAGAAGGTGGAAATGCAAAAACCATTTGAATTTGGTTATAACGGTGAACATGCCCGTTTGTTTACAAGAAAGTTGGCAAAAAATAGCTAAAGAGGTAAAAACAAAACAAACAAAAAAAACAACCGTGCCTGCTTTCTCGCCTCTGAGCTTTTAGCCAATGTTTGTGTGAAGCGGTTATGGATGTTGGATTGTGGGTTTAGGGGAAGTTGCAGAAATGGTCGAACACAGCCATTAGAGTGTGTAAGCAGGGCTCAGAGTCTGCACTGCAGCCATGTTACTGGGGAAGGTGTGGGCAAGCGGTTCCCGAAAATAGGCCGTTGGTAAAAAATGAATAAATAAAAGCATATATCTAATGAAGTATTTGCGCCTTAGCAAAAAGGTGTCATGAGTGCATATTGTCATTGTTGTGTATAGTACTATGTTTACAGTGTAAAAATCAAACATTGGCAGACTCTTCTGTTAATCGTTATATATATATATATATATATTTTCCTCAAAAAATAGATGGAAGACAGATGCATCCCAATAGGAAAAGGAA
>NC_061516.1:20952500-21000000 GCF_022379125.1 Scophthalmus maximus
TAAAAATATGATCGCTCCCATCACCTATTAGCTTGGTTGGACTGGGAAACTGTATTCAAAATGTCACATGACACATGACTAATATGGTTTTTACTTCTTCAATTTCTGTATTGATTCAAGAAATACACGTAAATGTACAATATGTTGTCATCTCTGGACAGAGCCCGGCTTATTGTCTCCCCTGTTTTGTTTAGCCCACATATTTAACAGACAAGAGAAAGCTTTCAATCCCCTCGTCTCATCTGACTCTGGAGCTGCTTTCAGACATGAAAATGTCTGGAATATTAGGTCCAGACATTTTTGGGAGAACACAGCAGGAGGTTGTTTGAGTCAGACGCATTTTTGAATTGAGATTTAACTGCTGTATTCGTACATGGGACTCACATGTCCTGACTTCAGTGCGTGTCTGAAAGCAACTTCAGCAACTTCAGCAAATAAGCGCAGTTCCCAAAAATGTTGAACTGTTCCAGCTTTTCACAAAATGAAGTGAAGATTTTTTTTCCTTTTGAGGACTGGAATTTAAAAGCCAAAGAGGATACCAGACATAAAATATGTAGAACGTAAGGGGGAATCAAATGCAGGGAAATGGGGTGAAATACAATCAAGCGCTTGTGCACATCTGCAGGAGCAAATGTGAATTCACTTTGTCTTCCCGACTTTTGGAAAGTTTTTATAAATAACCTGCCAGTGTGTCTCATAAATCTAAACTGACACAACCTTTCACCTCTCAGTCCTCACCCTCATCATTTCCACTGACCTCGGATGACCTTTCTCCTCCCCTCTCCACATACTGAATTTCCTTGGAGAAATGCAAATTTCCCCCCCATCCTCTCTCCTCTTCTTTGCTTTGCTCTTCTCTTCTCTTCTCTTCTCTTCTATTCTCTTCTCTTCTCCATCTATGTTGGCAATGCTCTTGTTGCTTCTGGCTGAGACTGTTTTTCTCACTATATTTTCAGTGCGAGTCTGACTTTCATTGCCTTATTAGTTCTCATTACGTGACTCGACTGGACATTCGCTGTCTCTCTCCGCTTGGTTCCTTTTATGTGTTTGTTGGCCACAGTGTCTGTGTTTCTGTCCGTCTGTCCCCCTCGCTCTGTCTCCTCATGTGTCTTTGTCTGCTGCTGTCTCCTCCAACCGCCATCCTTTTTCACTCATTCACAATCACAGTTCATCTGTTATTCTCTGACTGACACACACACACACACACACACACACACACACACACACACACACACACACACACACACACACACACACACACACACACACACACACACACACACACACACACACACACACACACACACACACACACACACACACACACACACACAGAGCCAGGGGAAGTTGTTCTGGTGTTGAGTTTCAATACAGTAGGAAATATTTTCGACCATGCAGGAAATGTCTGCTGACTGCTAGAATCGTTCTCTCCTCATTCACGCCCCCCCCCCCCCACACACACACACACTTACGCTTTAACATATTTTTGTCATTTGAATACCTCATACAAAATGAAATGCAAGATGAAATAACATCGTTTTCGGAGTATTCAATTTAATTTAATCTAGCATACAGACGCAGGAGCGGGAGCCAGGCTGCAGACGGGAATGGTACCATAGAGGAAGGGGTCTGTCAGTGGGAAGAGTAGCACCAGAAACATCAGGGCTCCCATCAGATAGGAGAAGAGCAGAGCTGAGCGTTGAGGGTGCTGGAGGGCAGAGCTGAAGTCGGGCAGGCCCTGACTGTTACAGAACGAATGGCACAAAACTGGACCCGCAACATGACCTAGAAAGAAACAAGAGGTTTTAATGAGGTGTGTTCTCTACCGGGCGAGTACAGCAAGCGAACGTTCGCTCCATATCTCACCAGTTCTCATGAATAGAAAGGAAGTAAAGGCACCGAACACAGTTGTGTACAAGAACTGCATCCCTGCAACAGAGCAGCAGAAAGAACAGTTTGATCCAAATAACCGACGTTCAATTCCTCGTTACAGCATGTTAATGGATGTAAGTGCTGTGTTATGTAAACTGTTACATAAACTAAGCTGTAGATAAAGACGTCTGTGGTGCATGTGTGACATTAGGAAAGGAAAAGTTAACCCATGCAGCTGCGGGATGCACCAAATCTCCAAAAACAAGTTAAAAAAACCCAACATTTTGATTGTATTATTTGAATTTGGTTTACTGGAGGAGAGGTTTATGAGGCGACTGACCTGCCACCAGGAGAATGACTCTCATGCTGTCCTTGTGGAGGCGCCGTTGCTCTATAATATGGTGGAGATGACCTAGAATGACGCAGTCAATGAGCTATGAATTGTGGTTAATAGGGAAGTTTGATGGTTAAAAAAATACTGTGTCATCGAAAACAATGTAGCACGTGCTCACAGATCTTTAAGCAAAAGTTTTAAAAAAAACGTCAAAAGATCAAATGCATTAGTTTAATTCATACATCTTGTCATTTGTAGGCGTAGCTTCATGGAAAGGAGTTAGAAAAGATTGTTGACGCGAGTTGTTTGCAGCGTGAAAAACCTGCTCGCCATACCAACACCGAAGAACAGCGGAGCTGTGAAGATGGCCCCCGTGGGGCCTGCACAGGGCACCAGCATGGGCAGCATGGCCCCTCTGAACACCAGCTCCTCCGTCAATGGCGCCACCACCTGGTTCCGGAGCCACACCGCGTCTCCTACACATGACCTCCATGACTGAACATCTGGGGAAAAAAGGAAATCGGATATAAGATGCATGTAAGGACACATGTAAAACTCCCCCCCCCCCCCCCCCCCCCCCCGCGACCCCGATACAGTCACAGGTCTGACACCGCCTTTTCTTTAACTCACCCAGTGCAGACTGCAGCTCCGCAGTGAAGCCGCCGGGGGCGTCCATCGCAGACTGGACCAGGGGGCCAAGATAAGCCACCTGATGTTTAGAGTCAAATCGATTGTCAATAACGCGTTAGAAGTACATATATATATCTTCAAGATGAGGATCTCGAAACAACAGGGCCCGATTATTCAACGATGTCATGATATCACTACAAAATGCATAGATTCGATGGAAGTCGTAAAGCCGTGCTGTAACTGAACCTCTGAAATGTCAAAGCTGCCTTCGCACAGCGTGAATAAAACATTCTGAGAGAGGAACAGAATCCCACATTCATCCGAGTAACTTTTTAAGGTAATAAAAATGTCTCCCCTCCCATCCTAAAGGGTTTATCTTCAACTCCTCGCTGCAGTCAAATCACCACCTCTTGGCCAAAACACCGTCACCTTTTTATGTAATCTCATTATTGTGATTCTAACTAAGAAGAGGGATGGACCCATCGTCTGTCTCGTGAGGATTCCATCCGGGTGCAGACTCTCTGGTTTTACCATGGTGAGCAGCAGCGGCAGTGTGACTGCAGGGGCGAAGCCTTCCGCACGAACTCCCATCAACTGCCACACGGACACGTCGACCTGAAAGGGCAGAATGTACCTCTGTGAACGCAGCTCTTCGCCTAAAGTGAGTGCGGAGTTAAGCTGTCGAGTGCTTAACCTCTCAGAACGCCTCGTGGGAGTGAGGACACTGCTCTTCACCCGGCCGGGCTCAGGATTCAATCCCAGCTGTGAAGTTTCCATGCGGAAGAGACCGAATCGCACAATCTGAGCTGTATGCTGAGCTACGTTCAAGGCCTCTAGCTCTGCTGTGCCAGTCCCATGGATGTTGTTGCAATCTTTATCATTCTGTGGGATGACAGGCATGGGTTGAGCTGCGCCTTGCAAAACGGTCCCTTGCTCCTCTTCTTCTCTGGTGCCACGGTCAGAAAAGAAGTCCCAATGAAGCAGAGGAGGATTCGCACGCAGAGCAACAACATCAACGACAACTAAAATTCAGATTGTAGTCTGGATATCAAAAGTCTATATGTCACCTGCTGAGGGGCTGCACAGACAGTGGGAACATGTGCAAAGGTGTGCAAAATGTTTCAGTTTGCTCTCCTGGCACATGTATGGTGAGGTGATTGGAGAATGAGAGACAGGTGAGGTGGACGTGGGGAGTCAGGTAAAGTGAGACGTGGGAGGAAACTCCGAGGACATCTGGTGGGCTGGAGGAGCGTGGCGGGAGTCGGGGGCAGAACGGCAAAAAACAGGGTCCAAGGTTAAAGGGTGTTTTTTGCTACACAGATTGTGTGTGTCAGTCAATAGTTAGGATGTTGTCGATCGTGGTAAAAGGTGTCCAACTGCAGGAAAAAACCCGAAGAGACATACTGCGAATCTACATTCATGTGTACAGTACTCACCCTGATTTCGGCCCAGTGTGTCCACGCCTTCACTGCTGCAGGTGACAGAGCAGCCACCAGCAGTACACTGGCACAGCGACGCTTTATCATCGAGGGATGGTCCCTGCACGCACACACACACACACACACACGCACACACGCACACAGACACACACTCACGCACACACACACACGCACACACACACACACACACACAGACACACACACACACACACACACAGACACACGCACACACACACACACTCACACACACACACAGACACACACGCACACACACACACACACACACACACATAGACACAGACACACAGACACACACGCACACACACACACACACACACACACACACACAGACAAACACACACACACAGACACATGCACACACTCACACACACACACACACACACACACAGACACAGACACACAGACACACACACGCACACACATAGACACAGACACACAGACACACACGCACACAGACACACACACAGCACTTTCATTCAAAAGCACCGTCACAGAATTGCTGGTGTACATGTACATGTATTGCTTTGTATACCTTGGTAATCTGCTCCTCCACACGTACAAACTGCCGACGTACACGCAGGCGAGCAGAAGGCAGCTCAGCACACACACCCAACACCTCGTGTTGGCGTGCTCCTCCTGCCTCACGAGAAGATGTTCTGGTTCCAGCATGACAGAACCCGGGGGGTTTGAAATCGGGGTCTTTTCAGGAGGAGAGTCCTCAGTTGAGGTGTGGCGGACAAACAAGAGCGGCTCAGGTTGGTCATGCTGTGGACCGACTTGGTCCAGTCAGTCACTTCAGATTAGAGGGAAGCTGATTAGCTCTAATACTATCTACAGGTAGGACACATGTATCCACACACACATGAACACACACACACACACCGGCTGGAATTATTGTCTTTACTGTTACACTTGAAGGCAAAAGTTTAGGAGCCCATTGGCAACGTATACATTTTTGCTGAGTTTTGAATGAAATTTTTTTTTTTTTTTAACCAACATAGCTCCTCAATAAATAATGTTAAACATTGGTGGAGAGTGTTCAATGGTTGTGATTCATCAATCTAAAATCTAAGGTGCTGGCATGGACGTGTGCGGAGGGAGAAATGGACAGGTATTTATATTTAAACAATGTTCAGATAAATTGAAGAGGAGGGGTGTTGCGATTTGAATAGATTTAAGATTTAGGGATCGTACACAATCATCCAAAAGCAGAAAACACTAGTTCCCTGACCGGGAATCGAACCCGGGCCGCGGCGGTGAGAGCGCCGAATCCTAACCACTAGACCACCAGGGACCGTACGATCAGCTCGTCAACCTATATCATAAGAAACGTGCGTAAAGTGGCGACAAAGAGGAAAGTTGTTTCCGTTGTTTCGATGCCTTTCAGCTGCACGTTATATTTGCATATAAGCAACGCAGAAAGTTCAAATGTGTTCTCGTTTATGGCTTGGCACTGTTCCACAACAGCACAAAGACCACAGCAAAAAAACAACACTGAGCAAACCGTTCTGCTTTATCGTTTGGTTTTGGTCGAGCTGATCCTTTGAGTGAATTGGATCCAGAATAGTATTCTTTGCATTATGCATCATAAGGAAAACATTTACCAGATGTAAAATGTATCTACCAGAAGACTAAATAGAAAGAAAGATAGATGATTTTTTTGGTTGGAGCCAGTCTGAAGATGACAAATTAGGTAACACACCCGAATTAAGACTATTAAATATATATGGATTTAACATTAACCTTATAAATGATGAAAAACACAGTAAAAAAATATGATATAATATATATTTTCATATAAACTGACTCAAAGAAAATAAAGAAATATATCTAACACTCTAATCCAATACACAATCTTCAGCCTCAAAACTAAATAAGTTAAACAATAACATCAGCTCCACAAGGGTGTGTTAGTTGCTGGGACACTGTATTAGATTGTATTATATTTGTGTACTTTATCAAAAAAAGAGACACAATTCAATGAAGGCAAATGTAAGCAACCAAACAAAATTTATTTTTCTTTATCATGATTATCAACATCATTCATCAACATAAATATAGACAGCAGCATATGGTGTGACAGGCATACAGCAGTGACAATCGGCACAACCATATACACATTATGGTTGGATTAAAGGCACTCAGAGTGAAAAGTAAAATAAATACTCTAATCTAGATAAATCCTTAATATAAAAAAAACAAACACATTTCAACCCCTAACCTCAAAAAAAAAAGTATAATATTACAATATGAGGAAATGCTTTCTGGCTTTATCAAAATGTGACATTGCGATCATCCTGCATTTGCCAACGTGCAGCTACCCTGAACAAACGACACTGTGGGTTTGAGTCCGGCTCATTATTTGTCACATTGTTAATGTTTACATCTGAACCGCAAGTTGGAAACGTTACCAGATATTTTTCAGCGTGGAAAATGTCTGGAACAGAAATGTGTCAAATATGTGACAAATATCACCAAACACTGGAAAAAAGTGTGCATATCATTACAAAACTGTCAAATGTTCACCACAAAAGTTGGAAGGATATCAAACATTTCTGCTTTAATTTGACAAATTAGTTGTCATGAAAATGGGGAACTCCATCCCTTCAAAAAAACCCCAAAGAAACACAAATCCAAAACAGAAAAACCCAGTGTTCAAATACTTGAATGAACACACAATACACACACACAAACACAGACAACATATGTGCAACAGATGTACAACAAAGGAACACAACACCTCATTTAAATAAATAAAAACAGGTAAAATATAATCAAAATAATACTATTGCGACGGGCTGAAAATAATTAAACTTTTGACAAGAATAAACAGTTTTCAGCCCCAACCTGGCAGCTCTTCAGGAAATTTAAAAAATGAAAATAGGGCACTCTACTGTAAAAGTCCTTAAAAATATGTTTTCTATCATGCTCACACAAACTATGGACACACTATTTTTCTTTTCAACTTCAGGGACTCAGTAGTAAAAGCAGATTGTGTCTCTCCTCTCACTGTAGGACACATTTGTCTTTGTTGCTGTATTTTCTCCTCCTCATCTCCAGACCACGCTCCAACCGCTCGTCCTCCTCCAGTGCCCTGCGCATACAAACACACGACACTGTAGTGAATATGACATAAAGAAATAAAAATAAGACGTGTAACTGAACTACACCCATGTTAATCTTTTTGCAGGAAGTGTTAGTTTGAAACATGGGTTATCAAATAATAGGAAATATTTGCACCCTCCCGTTTTGTCTTTTCCACACAACCGTACACGCAGGCGCACACACTCACCCTCGCTCCTTGGCGTCGATGTCTCTGATGATCTCGTCCCGCTGGTTGACCAACGACACGAGCTCCTGGAGGAGCAGCTGCTCCCTCTGCTGCTGAGTGGACGACTTCTGCCAGTCTGCACGACAGACAGCAGCGGCAGCTTTTACACAAAAGCTCATACAATAATGCACAATAAGAAAAGGTCTCGTGACTTTCAACAGCTTGTAAAATATCTTCCAGCAGCTACATGGTGTTGCATCGGCTGCGAGAACTGGGTATTGTTTTCACCCCTGTTTTGTGGGTGTGTGTGTAATAATAAGTCAACAACACAAGGAAGGATTTTCACCAAACTTGGTGTGAATACAACTTGGGCGGGTATCTCCAGATGATCAACTTTTGGAGCCGAGCGGTCGAGGTCAATAAAAATACAGTTTCCAAAAATACTTGAACACTCTCTGTATCCTACAGAACTTTAGACACGACCTAAAGCTTACATAGAGTAAAAATGATTGGTCACTAACCCTCTATAGCCATGATGACCCGTAGTTCTCTTGTGAGAAGCTCAAATCTCCGCTCCAGATCCTGCTCCTCTTGCCTGTGGAGGCCGTAAATCATCAGAGACAAAGAAGAGTATCGTATATGTGTATATATATATATATATATATATATATATATATATACTGTTAGTGTGTGAGACTTACAGTAGTTCCAGGTTATCCTGTCTGCGTATGAGCGCGTTCTTCTTGTTCACAAGGGTGAACCACTCCTGGATCAGTCTCTCCTCTTCATCACGGTCACTTCCTGTATGAAAAAAAGAAATGTCATGTATTGTATTGAGACCCGTTCTACCTTCTTTAAATCTGTTCAACCGCTCAGTTCTTGTTGTACACGACTCACCACTGACCACATTTGGTTGATGACTTGTTGATCCTGCCAGTCTGGGCGTGTTTGTGTGTGTGTGTGAGTGTGTGTGTAAATCACCTGTTTCCATGAGGCTTCGCAGTCGCCGCTCCACCACAGCGGCTCTGCTGTCGATGTGCTTCTGCTCCGTCTCTAATGCTGCCAGCTCACTCAACACATACTGACTGGTGTCCTGCAGACACTGACCCCCAGCCCCATCGCACACACACATGCAAACACACACACAAACACATATACACACACCATACATGAACATACACAATGGCAGAATAAAAAGGGGAAAGGAGATAAAAAAGGAACGAGGGAGTCGGAAAGTCGATAGGCAGGAGGGAAAAAAGAAGAAGAGGGTCAAAAGATTAGAGCGAGATCATAAGGATGGAAATAAAATGTGTGTACGCAGAGAGTTCAAATGCTTTCTGATGTTCATTTGATTTGATTTGAGAGCGGGAGTCAAAGTTAAAGAAAAGAAGCAGAGAAGATGAAAAAGTAAAGCGAGGAGTTCACGACAACTGACCATTGTTTCAACGTCTTGCTTGGGAGAATGTGTCTCTGTGGTTGTCTGCAACTCTGCACAAACAGGGACAAATGACATAAGTAAAAAAAAGAAGAAGAGCGAGCATTGTGTTCGGCTGACACGTCCTGTACCCACCTGACTTTGTCACTGTGTCTTCATCCTGGAGATTACAGATGAAGATGGCACTTTAATAAATGGTGTATGACAGCGATTCCTCTTCTAAAGACTAGAAATTAAAAGCCTGACATTGTGCTTTAGGAGCCGATATGTTTAAGATTCAGTACAGTAGAAAAAAAAGAAAAGAAGAATCACCTGACTTAATCCAGATTTGACCGTCTTGGTGACCGATCTTGGAGGCGGAACTGGGGTTATTGACTCGTCCACTAAAAAACAGATGAGGACAACAATAAGAAGCCGGAAGTTTGAGCCTCATTATTCACCTGACATTTGTCACTGCCTCCTTTAAAGCCCCTTCAGAGTATTTCTCTAAAACTTTTAAAGACAAAGACAAATCCATGTATGTGAGATCACCAACTTCCAAATATGCACCTCTGACTTGGAAACAGTGAAGGAACACATGGCACGGACGAATAAAAAAATAAAAAAAAGTTTAAACTTGGTATAAAATATTGTGTTCATGTAGGATTCCATTACTAGTTAGAAGCGGGTTGAAAAGTTTTCACACTTCATGGGCAAAAATACCAAAATGCCACGTTTACGACTTAGCAATCCAAGAAATGACACATTTCTATCGGATTCAGCTCCGCATGGTTGTTATCTTTGGAAAACTTGATTTTTTATCTCTTGTGACCTTATCTTGATCATTCCTTTCCCTTTTTTTCACATTTCAATGGAATCCAGACAGTCTTATGAGTAAGGGTGCATTACCCAGAAATGGGATATTGCTGGGAATCTTAAATACTGCAGGACTTTGTGCTTAATTTGTTATGATGAAAAACCCCACTAAATGTTCCAAAGGGTTGAGGGAGATAAAATGTGCCTCGCGGACAGATGTGATAAAAGATAGCAGTCTGATACCTCTAACCAGACGTTTGATCCTTGGTGGCGGGACGACCAACGTGCTGCTTCCTCCTTCCTCGAGAGTCACTCCTTCGTTCAGTCTGGCCATGCAGAAAGCGGCGGCATCGACGTTGGTGGGAGCGGGACCGGAGAAGGCGAGGCCGTAGCTGGACTGGCTGCTGTTGTGCTCTATCTGCAGCACGCTCAGCTCCTGGTTGGTGAAGTGGGAGCGGATCTGGCTGAGGTAGGTCATGACTATGAGCCTGTCCGGGACGGACAGAAGGACCATGTCGGACGGCTCCAGCAGACGAGAGATGCCCAGTGCCTCGAAACCGCCAAACGCCTGAAAAGGGCACGTCATCAGTAAAGATTGGAGGTCACAACAATGACTCCTCCACAAACCACCAGGGGCACGTCCCTCTCCGTCTGTATTTATTTAGCTGCTGAAATGCCGTTGAGGGAATAATAGAGTGTCCGACCAAACTTATCATTCACTCATCTGGATCATTTTCAATAACAGACACATACAGAACAATGAGCTCATTGAGCTGCGGAGTGATGCAGCCAATATTTTGCAGACTTTTGTCCTCTGTTTTGCCTCACAGGAAACATAAAGTCTGGAGCTGTTCAGGGCTTACGCAATGGAAGAGGAAGTCTGCAGGCACAGAAACAAATGCGTGGTGGACACGTTTGTTTCTCTGTGTGAAGGAAAATAAACATACTGTACACTCTTGTTGACCGACACGCAGCCTAACACTATCCTAACCGTACAATACCATGTGGCTAAAGCTACAGATGGAATCGTGGACTGAACCCCTGCTGTGAAAATGCCTCGTCCTCACCTTTTTGTTGTTGAGCTTGATGTCATGAGGGTCTAACTGGTCAAAATCTCTAATGGGACAGAAGCAGGGTAGAATATAACGAGAGCATACAACAGATTTTTCCGCAGTTAAATTGATTTTTGCAAACAAAACTGAACGCAGCCCCAAAAGTAAAATCAGATACGGAACAAATTGGAAATGGCGTACATTTTGTCTGGGTGGAAGTGGTGAAGGATGGCACAGAAGGCCAGGCCGTTTCTCCAGGACGTGCTGAAGTTTGTGACCTTCACCCCCTGGTACCGGCTGGTGATGTCCTGACACCACTGCAGCAGCGACTGGCTGGAGTTCACCAGGTCCTGAGAGAGATACATTGGGCCTTACATGGGTGTATCTGAGTTGGCTTCTCTGTGATTTAAAAAGCATATCAGTATTTACCTCAGCCGAGTCGTCCTTCCCATCGGCCTCCGATCTGACTGTTGGAACTGGATGAGGTGTCTTCACGTCAGTGGTTTCTTCTTCTAGTAGCGTTGGAAGCCAAGGAGTCTTCATCTCAGAGTGATGGGGAGGAGCGACGTGTGAGCTGGACGTGTCTCCAAGCTGCGATGGGACGTCGGCCGGCTTGTGTTGCAGCCTGAGAGGAGACATGACATAAGAAAAAAAGACCCAAAATGGCTGATAAAGAGAAAAAAATGATTTTGTTCAGTGGAAGAAAGGAGATCAGCACTGTCATCAGTGATATGCAGATATGAGCAAGAGGTATGCAAGCTTTGCCAACACGAGGAGGATCAGAGAGCAGCACTGACATTATGTTAGAGGGCATGATGGGAATATGCACCATTCAAGAGAATGGGTAGATTCGAAGCATGATGGGTTACACGTGGACCTGTGCTGTTTTGAAAAGGTTTAATCACATCGGAACCAAGCAAATACACCAAACCGTTGACTATGTATCTCTATTTTTTATATTTGATAGAAAAACAGCCTGCTGTGGCAGTTGTGCACTTAAAATTACACAGTGCCCATCATTTTAAATGTTTATGCAGTCAAATGTTGAATGAGTCAAGTCTCATGTCACTATTTTGGTGACCTGATCGGACACTCAACGATGGAGTGTTGCCCTTCCATGTAGCTGGGAGACTTGCAAAACCCTAAAGAAAAAGAAATGTCAGAATGACGCAGATCAGAACAAAATATCCCGACTTTTTAGCTGTAAAATCTCTGGATCTTACTCATCACAAGATTCAACTCCTTGGGTTCTCATTGGCCACAGACTTGACGCCACATAAGAAAGGCTGAGTGGTACTCCACATGAGGAATATATTGATATTTAATTGTAAAATTGACGGAATTCCTTTTTTAAGTCTTACTCATGTTGAAGACTAAAGCTGCAGCTCTGCACATTCAGCACCAAAACACAGTACAAAGCTCGGAGTCATTTCATAGAGCAGCAGCACAGGTTGATGCCTCACGCTGACTTACACATCTTCTTCTGTCTCAGTCAGTGATATCTCCTGCATGGCGTCACAGCGGGGGATCAATGAGTTCTGATTGCAATCGATAACTTCATCGCCATCGAGATCACCGGGGGCAGGGACGAGGCGTTTCATACAGCGAGAGCCAGAGACAGGTGATGCGTCACCAGTCAACAGGTGAATTTTAGCTAACAAGAACTCCTCCTCCTCCAGGAGCTGTTTTTCTTTGATGAGATTGTTGTGATCAGGAGTCTGTGAGTGTCGGTTGTCCATTTGTGCACTGTCAGTCTCTGTTGGCTGCAGGTGCTGATTCAAGCTGGAACTCTTGGAGAGGTTTGTGTCTTCACCCACCCTCACTTCAAGACTCTTGAATGAATCTATGGCTATCTTGTGTTCTAATCCAGAGTGTATGCTGGTAGCGTTTGCACTAGGAATTGGCCAATGCACCAACGACGACTGAACAAGTTTTCCCGCCTCATTGGCAGCTACCACCGGGCTGTGATCTGTTTCTGTCACATCATCTCCCTGTCCTTTTATTGGCTGTTTCTCTGGCTCCTTGTGTTGGGGAGCAAGTTTGGCCTTAGTCGTGGTCGGAAGAAGAGGGTCAGCCTGACTGAAGGCCAGCGAGGAGGGCTTCTGGTTTACAGCAGAGGATGGGGGGCCTGGGCTGAAGACAAAAAAGGAGATTTCAGAGCTGAAGTGCTTTTGACAAAAAAACGAAAAGCAACAGAACGGCGACGTCGCTGTCATGCTACATTCTGGCAACATAGCGGGGGTCATCTCTAACGCAGCCAGAGCTCAATCCTGTTCAGCTCACAAACATCCGAAGAAATTTAAGTACGAAGGTTGTTCAGGAAAGTCACAGCAGGGCTATTCTTCAAACCAAGTCAGAGTAGAGCAAAATCCAGGAGTCCTTTCCCAATCCAAACTCCATGATTAATGTCAAGGCTGTGGCTGTCTCAAGCTTTCCTAAGGTCTTCACATGTCCATCGTTTGGACGAGATTTCCCCCCAACACACTTCCACAAGGATGACGGGAGTCGGAACAGATGTCTGGCAATGTGAAATCTCATCAAACTATATAGAAAACAGGCGGCCAAGCAACCAACCAAAGCGATACACCAGATTTAAACATGCTTCAATCGTCACCGAACTTCAACATCCAGACCAAACCAATCCATGCTGCTTGGCTGCAATGAGCAATGACCGAATGCAAGGAGCCTCGTGCAATTCCTTTATGTCAGCCACATAGACAGTGATCCCTAATCAAATATCTAAGGACATTTATTTGCAAGGGACAATGAAGTTATCATTAAGTAAGTGCAAGTCATACTGAAACTAAAATATGTGTTCAGTCATGAAGGAGGAGCTTGACATATTGGAAGCAAATTACTGCAATCAGCCGCTTAGGTTTGACTCTGTTGGTAAGGCGTACCTAGTAGTTTGAAAAACCTCAGCTCTAGAGTCATCACCAAGTCAGGATGTAAAGAGGTAAATTCCAGGTTCCTTCACAGACAACATGGTAATGATGTTGTTTGTGAGACACACACACAAACACACGTCTCACATGCCCACACACAACTCTTCCTTGAGACAAACCTTGAGGTAAAGGCCGAACTCTGAGTAAATAATCTTGTTTAGTGAAAGATTCAAGAAGCCACAGGCATGGTCCTCTAATCCACATGAAGCAACAAGCAGATCTCTCTCATGGAGCCGACTCCTTCCCAGTTACTCACCTCTCTCTCCCTACTCTCAACCCCCTTTACTCACCCTGCTTCCCCTTCCATGTACAGCTCCGCCAGCCAGATGGAGCCGAGATCCTCTTGTCCTCTCTCATACTCCACCTCCTCATCCTCCTCCTCCCTCAACCACGCCGGGATGGCACCGTGCTTGAGGTTGGGTTTGCCTTGTTTGACTGATCTCAGTTTCATAACAGCCGAATCCCTGTCACCAGGTTTGCCTGATATGGCGTCAGATTTATTTGTTGGCCTGGCCGCAGGGACAGAATCTATCGTTCTGGTCGAAAGCAGTTTGATTTCAGCGTTGGGGTCGATTGAGGTCATTAATTTCGGGTCAGATTTGATTTCTGATTCCTCTTCGTTGCCCTGCAGCCTGTCATCATACGCGATATCATCCAGTTCTGCCTCTCTCAGTGGCGGCCACTCAGTCGATTGGACGTTGACAACTTTACGTTTGTCTCGCACTGATGTAGATTCAAAAATGATCTCTTGTCTCTGATGAGGTTTCTTTCCTTTACTACCACTATCCCTTTCCATCACCTTGTCCTCTTCTCTCTTTTTGTTCTTCTCCCTCTCCAACTTCATTTTTGCAATTTCTTCCTCTACTTTTTTCTTAGCTTCCTCATCTGCCCTCTGCTGCTCCCTTTCTCTCTCTGCCCTTTGCCGGTTCTCCAGCTCCTCCCTCTCTTTTTCCAACCACTTTCTCTCCTCTTCCTCTTCCCTCTCAATCCTTTCCCTCTCCATCTCCTCTTTTTCCTTTTTCAGCCTCTCTCTTTCCTCCTTTTCTCTCTCCTCCCTCTCTTTCTCTTCCCTCTCTGCCTTTTCTCTCTCCTCCCTCTCTTTTTTATCTCTCTCTGCCTTTTCTCTCTCCTCCCTCTTCATGTTTTCTATCCTTTCCTTCTCCCTCCTCTCCCTCTCCTGCTCTCTCTCTTTCTCCTGTTCACTGGCCGCCAGTCGCAGACTTGCCACCAAACTCAGCCCACGTGGCTCCGCCAAAGTGAAGCTCTCTGGTTTCTGAGTTAATTCGGTGGCAGAAACCTTCTCTTCACTTGTGGTCTGATTTTCTGTTTCGTCAGCAAAGCCTGTGGGTGGCGAAATGCCACCACCGACGGCAATCAGAGGATCTTCGTCTGGCTCAGAGGGAAACATCATCCCTGCGTCCACTTCACGTGAACACAGCTGATCTTCATCACTCAAAAGGAGCCGTGACTGTTCCGCAGGGGGACGCGGATGACCGGCATCAGCCGATCCAGTTGTGTGCAGGATGGAGGCCACTGTCTCATAGCTAGAGGGACGGAGACACGAGGGACAGAAAAACTCTGAGACAGAGCTCACCCTGAGATGACCACAGCAGGCCCTGGACAGTGTCGCAGACAGGTCGCATGCTTGATTAAATAGTTCCCTCTCAGACTTTGTTTTGGTGCTTGTCCAAAGTGCCGTGCAAAAGCAAACAGCTGAATCTCTTGAGAACCATCCTACAGTTTTTTTTCTTCTAAACAAAGCACTAAAGCCCACTGATATTTGTATCACATTTGGCAAGATTAAAAACAGATGAAAAACAAACAAACTCTGGTGCCACGAGAGCTCAGCTCAGAGAACGATGCAGAGCTAACAAATGAGTTTGAGGCAGATCACTGAGCGGATTACAACCAGAGAACCAAAACAATTGCACATCAACCCCTGACACCAACAGAATGAGGAAATATAAATACTGCTAAGTGAGGGATGAGCGGTTGTGTACAGCGTTTATATACAGCACAGTTACTTAACACCAAACTGTTTCAACGCTGCTCCGAAGGCGTTGTCTCGAGCCCTTTTGAGGACATGTACGTTAACACATCGGACGTATGAAGAGAAATGCAGAAAGCACCTTGTCATAGAATAACTATGGTGCAAATAATATTAAAGCTTGCGTATCAGAAGTACTAAAAACAATGTAATATAATAAATGATAAATTATTTGAACAACGGAAAACTGTATTGCAACGTGGCTTGGCCAATTTTACAACACGAGGAAGCAACTTTTAACTTTTTAACTTGCAAAAAGTCTAATTATTTGTCTAATTAAAAGTCTATCATTTTAATTTATAATTTGTAAATTCAAAAAACATAAAAACAATTTCTAAAAACCTACTAATATATGCAACTTTTGAGGTGAAAATAACATAGCCTTGTTTTGTTGTGTTTACTCTATCAGTTTTCTTGGATGGTTTATGTCATTATTATTATTATTATTATTATATATTATTGAATTACCTCAAAGTAACATGTTTCTACTGTGTCTGGACTTAGTCTGCAAAAAATGTTTTTTTTGCATTTGGCGTCACACCTCAACAAATGATTGACCACACGGACGGGCAGAGAGACTCACCCTCTGTACAACACCCCAACTACAGCTGACATGAAGCCAGCAGACGCCTCCTTCTGCTGCTCGGCAACACACACATCTGCCTCTGCGTGTGCACATTTGTCGGCACTAGCACGCACACACACACACACACACACACACACACACACACACACACACACACACACACACACACACACACACATGGATTTTACTCTTTTGAAAACCTCTCATCAAATCACTTCTATTCAAATATTCAGTCTAACAGCACAGAGAGAGGTTGAGATGGAAGGAGAAGCATCAGGTGGGGTTAGTTGCAGCTGCAGAGTAAGCACTGGTTAGGCTGCAGCAGCACAGAGGTGCAGTCATTACATGTCCAGGTGTGTGTGTGTGTGTGTGTGTGTGTGTGTGTGTGTGTGTGTGACTGTGTGACTGTGTTTATATGTGCTGGTTTGCGAGTGAAGAGCTGACATGTCACGCCATGCTGCGAAGGCTGCAAGGAATCATTACTGACTCACCCCCCTATTACACCCTCCTCCTTCTCCTCCTCCTCCTGCTGCTGCTGCTGCTCATCCTTCTCTTCAGTGCTCTCACTACTTTCCATCCCTGTTTCCCCTCCTGCCTCCACTGTGGTCTCCTCCACAGCTGCCCACAGCTGCTTCTCCGCCTCAAATACTGGCTCCTCATTGTCGACTAAACTCTCCACCTCACCACCAGCCGAGCTGTCTGCTGGTGTCCCCTCATCCGCCGCCTCCTGTTGTGGTTTTGCCGGTGGCTGGAGAGCCGGTTCCGGCCGCAGTCCTGGTTCTGGTTTTGAGGGCAGCAGCGGCTCCATCGCCAAGGCCGCGTGCTCGCCGGCCGGTTTGGGGGAAACCTCGAGAGAGGTTGCTGCCAGTTCCGTGCGGGGTCCCTCTGGCTCTTTGGGCTTCTCTTTAACTGACGGTGCATCGGGTCGAGCAGGAGGTGGCCCAATGGGATGTGTTTCTGAGTCTGCGGCTGTGATCGGCTGGTGCTCCTGCCTGGCAGGGGCGTCCACCTCAGCTGCATCTTCTCTGTGTGAGCTAGGAGAGAAGAAAAAACACATTAAAGATGCAGCCAGTGCAAATTTACATCGTTTTTTTCTGACTATTAGCGAGGCTGTCAGAGACAGACAGACAAATAAGGCAGAGAAAGCAGACAGGCAGACAGACAGACAAACAGCCCTTCATCCATTCTTACCCTCTGCACAAAGGCTTTGCACCCTCCGTAGCAGAGATTTTTTCAGGTGAATCTTTCCCATTTCTACTTTCTAGCACTTTCCACAGAGGAATCTCTGCGTCACTCAGCCCCTCTGCAGGCGGCACCAGGGTCGAGACCTCTGATGTGACTGGCTCATCCTGAGCAGTGGGGCCAGAATGGGCGGCAGTTGGAGTACATGCAGCAGACATTTTGTTTTCTAGGACAACAACGTTTGCGAGTGAACCTTCCTTGATGAGCGAGGGTTGCCCCAGACTGGAGTAAGACGAAAGAGGAATAGAGAAGAAAGAGGTGGAATATAGAAAAGATTTCAGTCGTAATAAGAAAGCAACAGTGAAACAGCAGAGAAAAAAAACAGTACAGTAGGGGTGGGTGATACCACAAAAATTGATACCAATACTTCAGCTGTTCTCTCAACAATTATCTGTTCATCACATGCATGTTGAAATGCACAGCAGCAGAGTTCACACAATAAACACTGTGTGAATTCTAATAATAATCAATAATCAATTAACATTGTGTGAATGCCTGCAGAGAAACAAATGGTGCATGTACTAAGAATATGATATTCAAAACAAGACACAGCATCAGTAGTATCAGTTCTTTGGGGATCGATCTGTCCACCCCTACAACACAGATCAATCAAAGAGCAATCAATGAGCAGAGAATCATAAAATCATTACCACATCATGACAGTGAAATAAAATAGAAGAAAATAAAACAATGTGATGTTCAATGATTCTGCACAACCTGATGTCTCGTTAGTGAGGAAATACAGAGTTACAGAACAAAGACAATTTAAAGAGATTTGCCAAGATTTTCCATAGAATTGAAAAGTGATGAATTGATTGATTTTGATTAATGCTTAACGAAGCAGGCGTCAGCAATCACCAGTGCAAATACGCCCACAGGGATGTCAGTACTTTTTATTCCAGTGTAACTCACCGGTCTTTGTCTGAGTTTATGGTGACGGAGCTCGGTTTGTAAACTGACTGAAGGGTGGAGGGCGGCTTCTCGGATGGAGCGCTGCTTCTGTTCGGAGTAGGGAGGTGGGGAGCAGGAGGAGGGAGGTGGAGAGGGGGTGTGTGAGTGACAATGGGTGGAGGGACATCTGTGTTTAGTTGAGAGACCAGTAAAGAAGAAGGAGACAATGAAACTAGAGTTCTCATCTTCTGCTTGTCCTCATCTGATTTGTTGCCGTCCGGACTGCAGACGATAGGTGCTCCGACCTCCTTCCTCCTCTTCTCCTCCTCCTCCTCCTTCATTCTTCTTTCCATCTCTTCTTTCTCCTGCAGAAGTTTTCTTTTCTGCTCCTCCTCTTTCTTTGTCCTATCTTCGTCCTCCTTCAGTCTCATCTCTGCTTTCTCTTTCTCCTCTTTCTTTCTCTTCTCTTCCTCTTCCCTTCTCTTCTTCTCCTCCTCCTTTTCCCTCTTCTCTGCTTCCACCCTCTTCTGCTCCTCTTGCAGTTGTCTCTTCTTTTCATCTTCCTCCCTCTTCCTCATCTCCTCCTCCTGTTCACGTCTTTTCTCCTCGTCTCTTTTTCGCCTTTCCTCCTCTTCTTTCTTCTTCCTCTCCATCCTTTCTTTCTCTTCCTTTAAGAGTCTCTCCTTCTCCTCCCTCTTCTTCTCGAAAAGTCTCTCATTTTCTTCCACTTCCCTCTTTCGTCTCTCCTCAGCTTCTTTTTTCTTCCTCTCCATCCTTTCTTTCTCTTCCTTTAAGAGACTCTCCTTCTCTTTCGCCTCCCTCACCTTCTCCTCCTTGAGAAGTCTCTCCTTTTCTTCCACTTCCCTCTTTTGTCTCTCCTGAGCTTCTTTGACTTTCTTCTCCTCTTCTCTCCTTTTTTTCTCCTCTTCCTCTTTTTGCATCCTTTCCTTTTCTCTCAGCTCCTTTAAGAGTCTTTCTTTCCTCCTCTCCTCCTCCTCTTCACGTCTCTTCTCCTCGTCTCTTTTTTGCCTCTCCTCCTCTTCTTTTTTCTTCCTCTCCATCCTTTCTTTCTCTACCTTTAACAGTCTCTCTTTCTCTTTCCCCTCCCTCTCCTTCTTGAAAAGTCTCTCCTTTTCCTCCACTTCCCTATTGCCTATCTCTCTCTCTCTTTCTTTCCTTCTCTCCTCCTCCTCTTCACGTTTCTTCTCCCCATCTCTTTTCTGCCTTTCCTCTTCTTCTTTTTTCTTCCTCTCCTCCCTCTCCTTCTCCTCCTTGACAAGTCTCTCCTTCTTTTCACTCTTTTGTCTCTCCTCCGCTTCTTTGACTTTTTTCTCCTCCTCTTCCCTCCTCCTGTCCTCTTCTGCCTGCCTTTTCTTTCTCTCTTCCTCCTCCCTCTGCAGGCGTTTTTTCTCCTCTTCCTCCCTCTTTCTACTTTCTTCCATCACTTTCATTTTCTGTAGCTCCCTGTCTTTTTCCCCCATCAACCGTTTCTCCTCCATCTTCCTCCTCTCTTCCTCCTCCAAGAGCCTCCGTTTCTCCTCCTCCCACCTCCTCTTTTGCTCCTCCAGCACTCTCTTCTCCTCCCTCCTTTTCTCCTCCTCCTCCTTCATCTTCTTCATGAATCTCTCTCTCTCAATTCTCCTCTCCTCCTCCCTCTTAAGTTTCTCATTTTCCTTCTCCACCTGCAGGAGTCTCCTCTCCTGCTCTCTTTTCTTCCTCTCCTCCTCCAGCTGCTTCCTCTTCTCTTCCCCCTCCCTCAGCTTTTCCTGCTTATCTTTCTTCTCCTTCAGGAGTCTCTCCTCCACGTGTTTTCTCCTTTCCTTCTCGTTCTTCAACTCCTCCTCCTCTTGCAATAGCCTCCTCTTCTCCTCCTCTAACAGTCTCTTCTTCTCTTCCTCGTGTTTTCTCCTCTCCTCCTGCACCTGCTTCAGGAGCACTGCTTTTTGCTCCTCTTCCTTCTTCCTCCTTTCCTCCTCTTGTTTTTTCAGAATTTCTTTTTCACTCTGCTTCTCCTGCTCTGCCTTCATCATCTCCTCCTTCTTTTGTATCGCTGCTCCCTCTAACTGCTCAGCCAGCGACGGCTTTTCTCCACTCGTCTTTTCATTGGTTTTCTGTTCGAAACTGCAGAACAGATAAACAATATTCCTTAATCCCAAGTCTCTCTATCATCATCATCACCACCAGTTCACATTTTCTGACCATATTGGCTTATTTTCTGGATCTTGCGAAACATAAATACTCACCCTGGAGGACACCTTTTGATTGTATCCCTCTTAGAGTCATCCTCTTCCAGAAACAAGCCCCCTGATTCCTGTCTCTGGTTAAACGACTCAAAGGTGATGCAGCCAAAGTCAGGCTCGGGCTCAGGTTGCGCCAGTGGCGGCTTTTTGCCCTTAGTGGCGCTAATAATATTCTGCGTCTCATTTATAGGCTTTTTCAAACCAATATCCGTGGGAACGCTTGGCTGCATAGGAGTGATAAAAGCCGCCACAACATTGGTGGAGGGCTGCTGGGGGGTGGAGCTCTCACTGCAGGAGAAGGGCCATGGAGGGGGCGGGGCTATGATCAGCTCTGAGCGGGATTGGGCAGGACTGGGGACAGAAATATTTGGCGGTCAGGCTTGAGACACACAAGCGGGTGAGGTGGGTGGGTTCACAAGGCCGAGCGTGCAGAAGGTGATGACCGGGGAGGCGGGCCACAGAGCAAACTACAGACCGGATGATTATTCGACTGGCGTGTGCCTACTGGAGGGTAAGTGCAACACGGTGCAGGGTACAAAACACTCTGCAGCTGTTAGCAGGTGTTAGCATCAAGGAAGCACAAGTACCAAGAACAAAGCAGCCGCGAGGCAACTTGTGCAACGGTGCACAACAAGTTGACAAGTCTCACAACACTTGATCACAAACACGGATAAACTGTTACTCAACCACACATGTCAGCCAGCTGAAGCAGATTTGCCTCTGCACTAAAGTGGGTGATGTTTGGCCCATTTAGACCATAGCGAGTCCGATATTGAGTTAGCTGGGAAAATCTGAAACTGTGTGACGTAAAGGAATTGTAGAGTGCGGTATTATGACGTGGTAAATTAATAACAATAGGCAGCTATATAAAGAAGAAAGGCAGTTAAATTGAGCCAGGCTAGCTCTGTCCCTTTGTTTCTTGTCATTATGCTCAGCTAAACTAAGCAGGTGGTAGATTTATGTAATGTTCAGGTGGTGAGAGTGGTATCAATCCTCTCATCTAACCCCCCTGCCAAATTTTTAACTATTCTATTATTCTCAACCTTTGCAGAAGCATCGTTTTAACGGGTGATTAGTTGATTCTTCTTGAGACAAACTGACAAGAATAATGGGAAGAATTCAAGTCTTCTGCATTTGTAAAAGCTAATTTTCTTTTCTGGCTCATACTCAAATTAAACAAGTTTCGTCATCCTTGTTGCAAATCCCTAGCGGAGCTAAGATGTCTCTTTAGCTCCGTGAATCGTTGACACACTCTCCCCTCACACAGCAGTTTGAGGCAAAACACATCTTTAAGGAGCCAAACCAAGCAATCCAAATTGTGATGTCATCCCATGACCTCACCTGATCCTTTCTGGCTCCGCTTTGTTTCCTGTGACGGCCGCCTTCGTGTCCTGGGCTGGTCGGATTTGCTGGTTGGAAATTCTGATGTTGGCCACGTCTTCACCTCGGCTTAGTGGGCTCGGAGTTTTTTCCTTGTCTGCTTGAGTGAGGGGGAACGTTAAGCCTGTGAAGAAAAAAAGCAAGGTCAAAGAAGAAATCACACACTGGGGGTTGTTTTTGCAAGAACGGAGTGAAGAAGAAACATAAGCAAGAGAAAAAAGCTTCTAAATGACAAATTTTCACACATCAAATACTCAAGGAGGAAAAAAACAGGTGACAGGTGAAATGTTTGATTTGTCGGCTGGTGTACCTGACTGGCAGGAGCCGATCTGAGCAGGAGGAGCAGAGGGAGAGACAGCGAGCTGAGGGCGAGGAGACGAGAATAAAACAGAGGTGGGAAGAGAAGAGGAGCAAGGGGCTGAGGAGCGTGGAAGGGAGGCAGGAAGAGTTGGAGCCACGGGGTCGCAGAGGGCATCAAGATCAGGGCTACTCAGCAGAGGGACGGTGGAGATGTCTCCTCCCATCAGAGACGAGTCAGACATCTGCCACGCCCCCCGAGCACCTGAGGAAAGCACAGCGAAAATAAAGCAAAAGGGAAATGAGAGGGGGAATTGTGTGAAGATGAAAGAAAGGTGTAAAGATACTTATGAATATGGAAATGAAGGGAAAGAGCATTGGAAGTAAAGCACATTCGATGGGTTACCTGGCTCTGAGCCAGAGGGGTGAGACTTGGGGACAGGAGGAGTTGAAGCCAGAGGAGGGGCATCAGCAGAGAAAGGTGAGGGAGAAGAAGGGCGGGCGATTGACTTGACAACCTGAGGTTTGAAAATGTGGGAACGAACTAGTAGAGATCACAGAGATAGGAAAAAGGAGAAAAGGGAAAGATAAGATTTTTTTTTTTAAGATTTGAAAAGAATACCAGCAGCTGATTAGCATTTGTCAAAGCAAGAGACAGACCAGGGCCTGAAGAAGGATCATCTACAGTTTGAACCTCTGGGGGGCGCCGTTGATATGACGCAGGAACTGAGAGGGAAGTATGGAGAGATGAGTCATGGAAAGAAAAGGAATGAAGAAAAAAGGTGGAACAGCATCATTCAGTTTAATTACTGTATTACAGCACAAAATTATCTGGAAGCCCAGTGAAAGCGATTTGTACTTATTCTTATATCTGTTTTCATTTGCTTTTATGTAATAGGGTCCTTTCTTTTTCTCATTCTCTTTATTTGTATTAACTGTTTTTACGTGATCTCTTATTGATTTTATTTCCTATTTGCTCTATTAGTGCATTTGCATTTTTCCATCCTGTGTCCGCTATGTCTGTCAAGCTTTGTAAACCCTTTTTTAAAGGTGCTACAATAATTTTTTCATTATATAAAGACAAATGATTGGTTTTCCAAAATAAACTGTAGATGTGTCTCTAATGTTATTGGTTGCAAAGGTTAATGACATCATAACAAGCCAACCATGCATAGAAACTCCTCACAACACAAAAATACTGTACATGAAGTAGAACAATACAATCTGTCTGATGGGCATGAAGCTCAAGGTCAAACCAGACCATCGGTTAGTGGAAAGCATGCAGCAGGCCTGTCTGCCAACCAGCCCGTCGATACCTTTTGCTGAGCCTGACTGGAAGATTCTGGGCAGAGAAGGGGGCTGAGAGAGGGTCCGGGTGAGTGGAGGGTGAGCGGACGTGGGTTCAGAGGTCAGGGTGGACTTTGGGGGTGAGGAGGATTGGAAAGGACGAGGCTGAGAGGCAGCAGTGACGGGCTTATGGGTCAGAGTGGTAAGAGAAGACTTGTGAGGAGCTGTGAGAGATGATGTTACAATAGTCTCGGTTGATGACAGTGCTTTGGGGGGAAGCTTGGGAGTTAAAGAAGAAGTACCAGTTGCAGGTATGCTGGGGGGATTAAGGGACAGGTTAGAGGGTGTGATTAAATGTGCAGGACCTTTACAGTGATTGGATGTGAAAGGATTTGAAAGAGGGTCCACAGAGGCAGAAGTGGATACAGATTCTGAGCTTTTGGGAGATGGAGGATGGGGGGAAGAGGAGGGGGCAATTATGGCGGATTCGGTTGATGGAGGAGACACAGGCAGGACAGGGGATGCACTCTGGATTGGGGGCGTGGCTGCTGGGACCTGAGGGCTTGGAGGTCGTGGTTCAGATAAAGCAGGAGGTTCAGGAAGAACAGGGTTGGTCGATTTTTTATGCTTGGACCTGGGTGAGGGCTGAGGGGAGGGGCCAGGGGAAGGCTGGATCTCTGATTGGACAGGGGCGGTGGAGAAGGGGTGTCGGGAGCGCCGGGGCGAGGGGCGGGGAGCGATTGGTAGGGGAGGGCGAGAGTGGATGGCAGGACTGGGAGGACCGCTGTCACGACCACAGGCTGATGGATGGATGAATGAATGGAAGGATGGAGGAGGAAACAATGAAAAACACAATGAAAAACTTGTTTTGAGAATGAAAATGAAATGATGCTGAAAACTGTTGGCATGTCATGTCCGATAATTGTGCTACTGTCACAGGAGGATCCTTGGTTAATCACATGACTCGCTTGTTTGAGTGATGCCACGAACAAACAATGGAACTGTGATGAAATGTGATGGAGTCTGATTTATTTTATTTCAGATGGGAGTGAATGACAGTTGATGATTAGACTTGCCTTCTGCTTTTCAGCTGCAAATATGTGCAGCAAGTGATTTGGGAAATTCTGATTTTCTTATCAATCTGAAAGAATCTAAACATGAATATTTTAAGCTCTTTTAATGTTAATTAACTGATTTAAAAAATGTTCTGACTTCCAACTAACTACCAACTTTGAATATATTATAGTGCAACATGCCTTTGATTTGACACAACTGTTGCTGTAACAGAGACACAGCAAAGCTATAACATGGCGATAATGTTTGAAAAGGCCCATGCAGATGTAATTTAATCAGTAGTCTCATGTCAGATTTACGGTCATTGAAATTGCTGTCACACACTCTTCCCTTCTTCATGTTAATTAATGTACGTGTGGACACAATAACTGTGTCATTTTTGCAACTGGAGCTTTTCATGCCTTCAAATAATCTGCAATACACTTAAACACAGGGTGACTTTATCCTGCTATCGCATGATTCTCATAAGCGTTTAATGTGTAGATGAGAAATATGTGGTATGCAAAGAACTTAGTTAGAAGAGGCTTCCAGTCACGTGGGAAGCGCTGCAGAACAAATGGCATGTGTGTGTGAGATACTGTAAAATGAACTGCGCCTCCCAATAATATTCAAACGGAGAGACAGAGCTTCTGTTCACACCTGGGAAGAGAAACCAAAGGCAGGAGCCAGTAAGAGCAAGAGGGAGATACCTGAGGCTGGAAAAGGGGGTCCGGTGGAGTTTCGCTTGTCGGGTGGAGGGGGAGCGGGGCGATTTGGGCGAGTAAGAGTGTGCGGATTTACTGCAACAGTCGGAAAAAAAGAGACAGGAAAAGAGAGGACAGAGAAGGTACAGGAGGAGGAAGAAGTGTCAGAGTTGCGATGAGGGGAAATAATTAAGAGTGAAGGTCAGAGAGGAGAGAAAGTGTTGACGGCCTACCTGTAGCAGTGACAGACTTCTTGTCCTCCTCCTCGTCGCTCTCGTTGAAGTCGTCCAGGTTGCCGATATCTGCGGGTTTGACGCTCATCAGGCTCGCCAGACTTTGCATGTCTTCATCACTGAGGAGCAACGACAAACATGAGTGATATTCGCACAGATTAATCCCCATGGAAAAACATAAAAAAAACACCTTATAAGAGATAATGTGGTCAGTATATCATGTGTTTGAACTATTTACAACAAAATTTGATTCAAACATTTGAATAATTGAGGTTTGCTTCATTTATAAGCCTACGAAGTGGATTTATTACCAACTACAGCTATACCCAAATACTATCATAGTCTTTGAGGCTCTACTGTCTGGGACAAATGGACAACATGACATCAGTGTCACCTTCATCATCTTTAGGAGATAGACATGCAGCAGCTATCATTTAGTTAGTGACTTCATAATAACGTGCTGTCATATCTTAAAATACACATCACAACAACAAACACCTTCATGACCACATCGCACTGATGCAGCGTTCAGCGGCATTGGGGAAAAATAACTTACGTGGCTTTTCCCTCGCGGACAAAGACGCAGGACACCGACAGCTTGAGCGTGGCCTCCACCACTTTGACGGACAGCGGCTTCAGCTTCAGCGTCAGGTCCGTCTGGGTCGGCGTGGGACTGGCAAACCGCTTCAGGTTGATATCAGCTGACGCCAACACCTTACGATGCCCCTTGTTCTCCTGCACCGGGCAAAGAAAAGACAGCCCATGATGTGTAATGTATTTTGAATCCCATCAATTTAAAATCTGATCTGTCCTGTTTACATGTTAAACTCTATTCTATTTAAACATCTACTTGGTGATTAAACAGGATGATTTACTTACACCCTCAATGACAAAGGTCCACTCTTTGTCCTCAAACTCATCAGCGTTGGCCTCCTGAAGATTAAAAAAAACAAAACTTATCCAGTCAAACATCTTCTAGTATATATAGTAATAGTTGAATGCTGAATTGTCTCATCTGATTGTGTAACATAACCTCTTTATGTCACTTCTGTATATGCTCACTCATCAAACCACAGGAACTTTTAACAAGTGAGAACTGGTTTCAGTGACTATGCTCCCTGCAAATGGATGTTTTGCAACCAACTCATTTCACTTAATCTTAAAAAGACTAAGTATTCACTTCTACTCAAGTAATCCCCATTCCATGTGTATTTGCTTTTTTTTTTCTCACTTTAATGAATAACCATTGCAAGCGTAAATTTTCTTTTTCCTCCTGCACACATTTCACTCTTGAAAAGGAGATCATGCTCTCAATTATGTAAATAAATGACTAACTTTCTGTAATTTGTCACCTGTGTTTTTTTGTGTCCATAGTAAAAAGTGTGTGTTTGGTTTTGGTACCTTGAAGAGAGTAACAGAGATGTCGATGTTCTCTGGGACTGGCCACACCACCATGCCCCTGTACGGGTTCTTGATTCCAGGCTGCCAGCTGTGGAGCTGCACGACAAACAACAGATTAACAAGACTCTGTGTGTGTGTGTGTGTGTGTGTGTGTGTGTGTGTGTGTGTATATATGTGTGTGTGTTGCTTCAGTGAGGTCTCACCTTGGAACACATGCGTCTGTTCCTCCTGGTCCACACCACCCTCAGCTTGTCTGGTTGCCTGCAGAAACAAGCAAAAACACATCAAAACACAAATAAATGACAAGTTTCTGCATGCTGTTATGTGGCAGTTATAGTTAAAACACGTGTAAAAAAAAAAGAAAGACTGAAACTAGAACATTTTCATTATTTCATCAAACAATGTCACCAAACAAAGTGGACATTGTATAAATGAGACGACACAAGATCTAACAGAAGGTCTTATGACTTTCACTGCTGGATAATGAGGCCTTGTTGCCTAAGTGTGTGTGCGCTCGTGTTTGCATGTGTGTTTGAATATTTAGCTGCACAGCCATTAATTTGCTTGTCTGTCTGTATTTCTATAAATGTAATAATGTGTGTGTGTGTGTGTGTGTGTGTGTGTGTGCAGGACACACTATTCATGTATGTAATGTGTGTAAGTATGATTTGAGTCTGTCTATTCGTGTGCGTGTGTGTGTGTGTGTGTGTGTGTGTGTGTGTGTGTGTGTGTGTGTGTGTGTGTGTGTGCGGGACACCCTATTAATGTATATAATATGTGTATGGTCTGAGCCGGTATATATTTGTGTGTGTGTGTGAGTTGATAAGAGTTTGAATATGCCTCTATTGTATATTCTCAGTCATCTGCAGCACAGGACGTGAAACAGGAAGCTGCAGAGTCATGTGACCTGAGTCGATCTCAATGTGAGGCGTGTCTCTCGACAGGAAGAAGGAACCCCCTTTACCAGCACACACACACACGCACACACACACACATTAGAATATTGATGTTGAATATTGTCTCAGTTTTCAGTTCATCAGTGTTCAAGTAAAGAACAAACAGCTGTGAGTGAACATGTGTTAAAGCGGTACATGTGTTAGGAGGTCAGGAGAGGCATCAGGAATAGACTGACAGCAGCAGAGTGGATGTAATAGAGGTGAGAGAAGTGCAGGGTGTGAGTGGGGGGGGGGAGAGAACAAAAATAGGAAGTATCAAAGCCTTGTTGACAAGAAATTATAATCTGCAACACAAAGACACAAACATTTTGAGAGCAAAGTAGTGGAGGGTTGTACCATGGTTTTACACAGGCAAACATTAGCGGCACAATACAGTATATAGTAACATGTAATTACTGTACAACGCAGTTCAACAGACAATAGTTTTTTGTTTTCTTGTACTGCAGCTGACTAGATGAGTAATAAACAGCCCCCCTGCTGCCTCCTCCGAGGAGCAGGATCAAACATTTGTGATTCACTGACACACATTTACAGGCAGTAAAATGAACTCAGTTAACTACTCGCTAACCTTTCTCATGTTTTGTCACACGAAGCACTCCTTATAGTCCCATTAGCCACTTGATCGTTTTTCATTTGGTCTCATAATAAACTGCAGGTCCTTCTCTTCGTCACCTGCTCTCTGTATTCTTTGCTTCCATTGGCCAAAAATAATCTTGTGATGAAGAATAAAAGGGATTTGTGCTCTAGCGGTGATGTCTATTAACTAATTGTCTAAGAAATGTCGGATTTCTTTTTCAGAAAACAACACAGGCCTGAAGTAACATGACCCGATGGGGAGAAGCCACTCAGACAATACAGCTCGTAAACAAGCTTAAACTCAATCTTCAACTTGATATGACTCAAACTTTGGATGAATCCATCTGGGCCTCCTGACTTGTGCCTCCCTGTTGGAACTGGTGAAGACGTATCAACTCTGATTTCATCACACACTGTAAAGTGGGTGTTTCCCCGCCTGCCTCTGTGTTCAGACAACAGAAACGTTATTGAACAGAGCCCTCAGCCACTGCAGGAGTAAAAAAAAAAGAAAAGAAAAAAAAAAGCTGATCTGTTTTTCTTATCATGCTGATATAACACAAGCCTCTTACACAATTATTCCGTCGTTCAAAGCTATCAGGTCAGATAAGAAGAAGAAGGAATAAGGGCCACGCAGACATGTGGGTAAAAGTTTAAAGACATTAGAGACACTTTTTTCCATCGTGCATCAGTGGAGAATATTGCAATATTATGCAATATAAGAATATCCCTGGTGTTGGTTTAGTAAAAAAGAAAGCACAATAGGATAGAATAAAAAAGAAGCTTGATCCTTAAACCATAAACCTTAATAATAAAGTTAAGAATTTGAATTCCTTTTTTTTAATGTGTGTGATTCTGTATCAGTGGGTGTCAGAGCTGAGCACAGGCCCATGCTGCATCACCTGGCCGTCGCCCAAATGTTCTGTGTAACAGGAAATTGCACAAGAGTGGAAAAGCCTATAATACGGAAGAGTATTAAGGCCAGGCATAAGAAAGAAAAAAATGAGGGGGAAGATTTTGTTTTCTCAACATTTCGAGAATGAAGTCGAAATGTCGAGAATAAATTTGAAATACTTTATCGAATAAAAAGTCAAAAAGTGGAGAATAACGTTGAAATACGCCTTCGAGAATAAAGTAGAAAATTGTGACCCGGAAGCACTTCTCAGCAGCACCAAACAACCGGATACTGATGTTTTGCTAGCCCCTTTGCTAAGCTAACGCTAGCTGCTAGCCAAGTTGTAAAAAGTGGCGATGTTATTATTGACAGGCTGAATCTGGTGACAGCGGGTGTTTGCACATGAACGTCACAACGTGCGTCCTGACGCGATAACGTTCAATTGCAAACAACCGTTAGTGAATTTTGAGAGGGCGCGCACAGTTAGCGAAGCCAGCGTAGCTTTGCTAACGCTAGTTAACGTGGATGTGTGACAGCGGAACTGGTACCACAACACGGCGGTCTGGGCCAATTTCGACTTCAATCTCGACAATTCGACTTCATTGTTGAAATGTTAAATACAAAATTTAAAAAAACAAACATTTTTCTCTTATGCCTGGCCCTAATGCCTTTCCGTACTATGAAGAGCCTGAGCTATGAAGCGATTTGACTGCATCTCTGAAATAACAACAAATAACTAGTGGGTCTATTGTTGTGCTTATTATGCGGAATTATTAAATATGGAGGATGAATTGGCAACTGTAAAACCGTACATATTTGTGTCAACTTGTCTCACACCTTTTTTAATAGGTGTCAATATTATGCCTCATATAGAGATAATAAATGTGACCAAGGAAATCCGCCTTGCTCCATCGAGTCTGGCGCTAACGTATGTCGTCGCTGTGTTAAAGGAGGACCGGAGGTCCGAAGGATGGACCGTTAACTGACACAACAACCAACCGGCGGAGGCGGGGATCGAACCCACGGTCGCACCGCGCATCCCGCTCCGCGCGAGCGCGCGTCATCTCCCGCAACATGGAGGAAAACCCCGACGACGAGCGTGTTTATCGCCAAATAACGCGCCAAACATGGAGTCGGGCTGGCTGCTGGCACCTCGGACAGAGTGGAGGTTTTGACAGGGTCTCCGAAAAACCACACTCACCATTTCTTGGTGCACTCCAGAACGAGTTCCTGGTAAGAGGCGACGAACTGGAACTTCGAAGCCTTTTTACCAACGCGCTGGAGTCTCTTCCACACCGAGGTCATGACTGCGGCACCTCCGGGAAACGAGACGACCCAAGAGGCAGCAAGGGGCAAGAAGAGGAGGAGGAGGAGGAGGAGGAGGAAATCACTCGCTCCGGCTGCGCGCAACGATAACTTTGTCCAACTTTGTCCTCCGCTCGTGTTCCTTAAAAGGTCCTCCTCTTCCTCCTCAGCTGCTGCCGCCGCCGATGATGATGATGATGATGATGACGTTGACGACGATGATGATGATGATGATGATGACGGGCTCCACACACGCTGAGACTTGCGCTCATTGGCACAATACGTTGAATCGCGCACAGAGGAGGAAGAAAAGAAAAGAAAAAATAGGAAGAGCTTTTATACGAGAAGTGACGACGAGGAACCGGTCGTGCGCCCCCCCCGGGTCACAGCTGTCCGTCACACGGGGCAGCCAAACGTGAGGCCGCTGACTCCCTCTGGCAGTCCCGAGGCTGGTTGTAATAAAGGTGTGACTGCTGCCCGGACAGTGACTCCCCCCCCCCCCCCCCGTCCCTCAGAGACATGGGCACTGGGCAGCAGGTCACTATGCAAAGAGCGTCCACTGGTGATGCAGCAGTATGCAAAGGTCTTGG
Source organism: Scophthalmus maximus (assembly GCF_022379125.1). Classification (NCBI taxonomy): domain Eukaryota; kingdom Metazoa; phylum Chordata; class Actinopteri; order Pleuronectiformes; family Scophthalmidae; genus Scophthalmus; species Scophthalmus maximus. The sequence goes on from NC_061516.1 coordinate 20,983,975, forward strand.
CCCTGTCCTGAGCACAGTGTGTGTGTGTGTGTGTGTGTGTGAGGGCACTGAGGTAACAAGTCTCCTGTCATTCATGCAGACTTTGATCCCGACTGTCTCTGTCACTGGAACCAGTTCTTATCTGCCGGTGACTGTTTCACTGTATCTGCTCTGCACCGGTAGAGCTTGGTGTTGGTCACTGCACTAAGGAGGAGGAGGAGGAGGAGGCAGACTATATGCAACATGCTGCACGCACAATTGTACATGTGTACACACCGGCTTCTGGTTGTTGTGAGTGCATCCCCCCACAGTCCAGTAGATGTTGCAGTGTGTTCACCTGACCCTCCATTGTTGCCGTTTCTCTGAACTATCTTTAACGTGATCATGTCACTAAAGCAGAAGCAGATTACAGCAGAGTTTAGCTATACAGTATCAACGGCTCTGATTGGTCCAAAAGTCGGCTACAGCCTCCCTTCAACAACAACCAAAAAAAGCCTGTTAGAGATACATAATTCTACTCGACAACAGCAATTAACTTAATCCTAAATGGTTATTTTTCCTCCTTTGATCTCACACAAAACTTCAGGAGTCGAGATTACGGCACCGGCAATAACCTGATTGAATTTCCAGTGTATTTATCCAGTTAATTCACACAGAATCTCAAACTGAATGGTGTTTCCACACAAAATCTTTTATTTATTTTTGTTCTTCTCCCCCCTCGCATTTCTGCGGAGCACACAGATCCCCCTGCAGGCTGCAAGGCTATAATAGCTGAATTTGGATTTCAAATACACTTCCTGAGTTTCAGCTGCGTCATCCAGTGCCAAAAGGAAAAGTGTTTCATCCGGTTAATTACAGAGAGGAATAAAGTTTCCATGGAGAGAGGACCAACTGACTTACTGACTCCCCAGTCTCTGCGTGTGTTTTCAAGCCAGGTCAAGGAACAGGGATTTTCCTCAGTGAGAGCAGGAGTGTATTTTTAGGTGCAGCATAACGGGGATGGATGGACGGACAGAGGCAGCTGGGGTGGAGGAGTGTGGGGCAGCAGGAGGGAGAACAACTCTCTCATGACTCAGAGTTGGTATAATATTACACTGTGGGTCCAGTACTCAGTGGTGCATTATTGCTCAGAGCACACTCCCTCCTCACACACACACACACACACACACACACACAGACACAGACACAGACACACACACACACACACACACACACACACATTAATGTGTGGTATGGCAATAACAGCATCTTTTAGGCACAAACATGCACAGCGTAAAAACATCTAGAGGCAGAGAGATGTGAAGGTAAAGAGAGAGAAATATGTCAGATAGTTAGTTTAAAAAAAATAGTTGTTGCATTTACTGCAGTTGATGATCCAAAATCACAGAAACATGCACTGTCATGGATGAGATGTGGAGCATTTGGACAGACAGATCTCCAGAGATAGAGACGGACACAAACACACACAGACAGACATTCTAACTTCATCTGCAACACACGATGATTATAAATAGAGAACAGCATGAGATTTCCTTCTCAAACGCCCCCCCCCCCCCCCCCCCCTTCATTCCTGCTCTCTCCACAGCTGATGGTTTTCCCCATGCTGTTGCTTTCAACATGAACTCAGAGGAGGAGGAGGAGGAGGAGGAGGAGGCCTGAGGGAGTGAAGGCGCTCCAGAGACAGAGACAGTGTGGCCCCTGCTGGCCATATTGTGTATTACCATGATCCCTGATTGCCTGAAGATTTATTCTAAGAATTACGTGCCAAAAAAAAAAATTTACTGGCTTTCTGACACACTTTCCTGCTTAGAAAACTGGGAAAATTTAAGTTCATGTCCTGACAGAACGACAATTTCCTCTCTTGTCCTAAAGAACAAGAAGGAGAGAGAGAGGAGAGGCATGAAGAAGATAGACACGGGGGAAAAGGAGTAGAGAGAAAAGAAGGGGAAGAGAAATAAGTGACCCCATTTTCCCTTTACACCCCCAAACAAGAGTTTCTAGAGTGCAGCGTTCATACACCAGAGAAAGACCACCCTCCAGTGGTAAAGCTTTAGAACTGCATCAACGAGACCTGCACAGACCTTGGAGTGGTGTGACTTTTCAGAGAGGATGTGAGTTTGAATAAATATGCATTTATTTCACTCCGATCCTCAGTGAAGACCAGAAATTTCATTCAAGTTTAAAATTCTTCTTTCCAAACGACAAGGGCTATTCCCTGAATGATGAAAACCCCAGTCACAGCCATCTAACCATTTTAATTAGTTGCTCCTTGTCGATGAGTGCAAACGTTTCCTGTTAGTTTGAAATGAGACAGTGTCTTATTTTAATAGCAGTCATTAATCAATCACTATTTGAATATTGTTTTATCAGTGCCTATAAACTGTTCTCAATTTTATTTCTCCTTGTGCTACAACATTAAATTATTGTGAAGGTTTTAAACTGATCAACAGATTGGACTTGACTACTTCTACCACTCCTTAAAAAAAATGTAATGTGCACTTCACCCTTCCCCACCACTAGATGGCGCAGTGGTCCTGTTGTTGGCACTACTGGTTGGTGAAACTTGCTCTCATGTACAGCAGATATCAGTTATGTCACATTAGAATCATAACACGATCGTCCGTTTAAGAAGCAGTTCAAAAGCCTGTTTTAAGTCTTGAGGTGACTTTCTTGTACTCCACTACATTTCTTCACAGCTTTAGTAACACATTACTTTGCAGGTTCAGATTAGTAATAGGAAAATTACAATTATTAGACAACGGCTCCCCGACAGTAATATTGTTGTTTTGCTGATGTGATCTGTACACGTGACATCTATTGCCCTTCTGTCTATCCTCGGAGTGGTATCGCTCACTTGTGTCTCTCCCTGTTTTTTTTTTGTCTTTGGCAGTTTTTCCTCACTCGAGTCGAGTGTTCACGACTATAAGGCAAATTTGGATTTGTGAATACGGGCTTTACAAGTAAAATTTGATTGACTGTTTGAATGAACAGAGCACACAGTAACATAGTCAAAATTGGCCCCACCTGCCGGCTGTAATATTAAAGCGAGGCCTACACATTAATGCATCAATAGTTATAATCCAAACATGTAACATACATTATTCTGAGATGGCAAATTTCTGCATGATGTGTACTTATGCAAAATTTATTTTGGATGACGGCACTTAAGTGCTTAGAAAACGTATTCAGTATCTTACGTAGGGAGAAGCTACGGGGCACAATCAACTTCCTCGGTGTGTTTCTGTTTACAGTTGTTCAGGCTGTAACTGAAATGCTGCTACAGTCTTGGCCAGGTCTTGGTCCTGGTAAATGAGATCCCTGATCTCAGTTGTACTAACCTGAGCAAATGAAGCCTTAAAACACCCTCAAGTCATGTGTACAGGGGTGTACATGGTACAGAGCGTTCAGCTGGGCCAGGAACGTAATACTTGATTTTGAACATTGTATTTCTCAGTTTTTACACTAAACTATGGCTGCAACATAGTTTCAAAGCATTGCAACGATGCTGTATGATTCAACAAGGAGGTGCAGACAGAGAAAGATATGGGATAAGAGCAGCAACAGAGGAGGAAATGGACAGAGCATGTGAGGGGAGGGTCTGGTGTTTGTGTGTGTATGCTCTGTTCCCTGGAGTCCACCCTGGATGATCGCTTGGGAAAAAGACCTCTAGGTCTGCCTGAGGTCTGACTCTCAGCCAAGAAAAGCAAGACTAAAATAGAAGGAGGGAGAGAGAGAGAGAGAGAGAGAGAGAGAGAGAGAATCAAAGATGTGAGTATGGAGAGAGAGAGAGAGAGAAAGAATCAAAGATGTGAGTATGGAGAGAGAGAGAGAAAGATGGAGAGGGCGTGAGAGGAAGGAGGAGCCAAAGAGATGGAGCAAGAGTGTGGACAAAGAGCTTTGTATCTGAGTAGAAAATGTATGGAAAATAAAAACATTCACATGGTGTCTCCCTCACACACACACACACTGTGCTGATTGGAACCATATGCTGACAGAGAAAATAATGGGAAACTGAATTGTTTGATTTGTTTTCCCTCGTTGTTGCTTTGGGATGGAGAGTGGGGGCGGGATGGCGGGGGTGGAAGGTGTCCGTGACGATAGATGATGATCAGTCATGGGAAATTCCAGCAAGGGGACGTGTCCCAGTTCGGCATGGACAGGTCCGGTCCATTAACAGCAAGATGGGGGGGGGGGGGGGGGGGGGGGGGGGGGGGGGGGGGGGGGGGGGGGTACTCTTACACTGTGTGAACCAGGAACATGAGCAGAGGGGTTGACCACAAACTCAGTATGGCGTATAAATGGTTGCTCTCTGCCAATACCGCTGCTGACCAGTCAAGTTGCTTATCTGCATCCGTCTCTTTCCCACACCCACACGAATAACACACTTTTACAGTTCCTCTGCAACAGACGCAAAAGCATCCGTTACTTTAATGACCAGATTCAATTAGCAGTGACACAGAACGCAGAGAAAGTAACACACCTGTGTATTTGGCGTCCCACGAGGACAATGACGTCTCAAGGGCACACATCTTCTTCTATAAAAGGGAAACGCACAACTCTAAGAGAAGTGGGAAAGGACATCTAGCGCACCATTTCTCTTTCCTCTCTGGAATCTAGGGGCAGCGGTGAGAGCGACCAGAGGCCGAAGACCACCACCTGCGCATGACAGCAAACATGCATTAGGGGCCAGAGTCTGTGTGTGTGTGTGTGTGTGTGTGTGTGTGTGAGAGTTGAGAGAAACCTTTTCTGCAAGTAACACTTGTTCCCAATAACAGAGGGAGAATAGAGGAAGAGGAGCGGAAGCAAGTGCGTGGGGGACAGAGAGAGAACGGAGCGAGGTGAAGGTGAGAGCGAGGCCACACTGCCACTGAGAGGCCCAGGAGCAAAGGCTTGCTACACTTCAACGTACCGTAGATGCAGACATCTGGCTCAGCTCAGCTTCTACACACAACTTGGTAGAATATCATTATCGCCTGCAATGACTGATTCATATTTGGCCAAGTGAGTTAAGTCGTAAACACAACGCTGACATATCACCGCCTTCACAGTTGATATGGCTGACTTGTTAGCAGGCAGAGTCACACACACGCAGACACGCAGGGAAAACATCATCCTTCATTTGGGGTCATATTTATACATGCACTTGGAAATGCCCCATAGAATAGCACATAGAAATGTTTTAATAATCTAGTGCCCCTGTTATCAGGACACACCTTTTTGTACATAAAGACTGGATTGTGTTGGTCGGTCAAGTCATGAGGGTGCGATGTTTAAAACCTTTGGTTTTGGTTCCGACCCAGTTGAAAGAAATCACATATACTTACGCTCAACATGAAGCGATATAGCCAAACAGCATATGCAGCCACACGCCAATGTCGACCCCGTTCTCCTAAACGAAACACACTTTGAACACCAAGCGACTAAATCAGCACATCGCATAAACGCGACAACTGTCCCGTATGTCCGCATGTGACCGTCGTGATATCTCATGCTAACGCCACAAGCTACACGTCACAGCACGGCCGGGACACCACCGATTCCAAGGGTTTGTTTCTTATCTTTCTGCGACCCACCGTCATCGAACGAGAAGCAGAAGAAGGGAGCGAGAGAGAGAAAAAAAAGGTTTATATCAAACAGCGACGTACATAAATGAGGTCTTAACTTCGATGTTTTGCCCCGATAACTTGTGTTTTGATCCATAACTCCGCTTCCGTTAGCTAGCACAAAGGCTACTCAGCTGATATCCGGCCTGTTCCAACCGGTTCCAGCGCTGTTTTACTTCAGCGGAGGGATTCTGATGTGAAAAGGCTCCGACCTGGCAACTTCGGTTGCCAGGTAGGCAAGTACATTCACTTCCTCAAACTTAGCAAATGGTGTTGTTGGAGGGGATATGGAGGCGGTCTGTCGATTCCCCTGGCTCTGACGGTTCGATAGACATGTCAATCATTCAGATTGACCAATGGGCTGCTGAGCTACAGCCCTGCAACTCTTATGTCATCACACCGTGCCACAAAGATGAGCACTCGTCTTTGTTAAACCAGATGTATTAGATAATACACACTTACTGAGACATATAAGTGAAATTAAATGAGTTTTGCAGTGAGAAACTTCACATGGAACAGCTGTGTCACTTTGGAGAGTCCGTCGGACCATGTCCCTACTGAAGCCTGTAACTTTGCTTTGCTTTACTTTATCAGCATGGAATTTGGCACAGATAATGGTCACATGTTGTTCTATGGATTTCAAGAGGAATGGGTTTCAACTGCATTAGTACATAGGGGATATCCACTCTGAAATTTAAATTTTTTAATTAAAAAAATCTTCATATACTCTGACCCAGTAAAATCTATATACACCTCTGCTGAAATCTCACAAGTGTTACCTTTATATAGATAACAAAAGTATTCCTATAGACCTTGCAGAGATATAGAGGCCTCAAGCTGTATTATTATTATTAGAGTATAGCAGCTAAAGACAGACATAAAGTAGAGTTCTTCCCATAATGATCAGATCACCAAAATCAATATTTTTTCTTGAGGCGTTTTCTCCAGAATTTCCTTACCTCATTAATAATATCTAATAACGAGGAGGCACATGGATAAACTTTGCTGCACAGTCAGCAAAGGGAGAAAATGAACAGGGCAGAATAAACTTTTCTGTATGTGTACAGGGTGTCGCCCACTTGTTTCAGCCAAGACAAAAGCCATGTGAATGTTGTTGGAGTCATGACCACATCTGTCTTCCTCTCTTGCTGTGTGCTGCATTCTCCCATGGGAAGACTGGCGCTGTATCCTGTTTGTCAAATGATGAGTCCAGAAACTGTGGCTGTAACACATAAACAGTTTTTGTCACTGTGGAGGACACTGCATTCACCAAAATCAACAGGTTTTAACCCATAAGTTTTAGCGGTTCACCTTGTAGGAACGAGATTTCTGTCCCTACAATATGATTTTCGCAGGTCACATCATCTGCGCACGTAAAGTAGACTCACACTTTCACGAGAACATGAACATTTTTGTGAGGCAATAACAGTCATGGTTAATGGTTTTCCTTTGGGTTTGTCCATTCGTTTTTCATGCCCCTGGACTTATAAACATGGCCAACAGCATTCATTTACAAAATACCCTTTTCCACAAATTTAATGGGCTGTATTCTAATTAATATTTTCCTCATCATGTCAGTACTAAATACAACCAGAGAGCTGATCCAAAAGCTGTAACCACTTGGCCTGGGTTATCTGAGCAGTACAACAGTGTCTCTGTTTCTCCTGTGAGTTGGAGTCATAACTCTGACTCTCATTATGTCTCCTCTGCTTTAACACTGCGCCCCAGGCCCTCAGTTGTTATTTTAAATCTTTGCTAATTGTCAGACTTTGGCTCGGTTTCTTTCCCTCACCTTGTGAAATCCAGTTCATGCATATGTGTGTGTGTGTGTGTGTGCGCGTGTGTGCGCGTGTGTGTATGTGGTGAGTTTTATTTGCTGGCGATATCAATGTATTGAGGGCATGGTTGTGCAAATAGAGTGAAGTCACATACAGGGATCGTTTCCACTTTCCTTTACATGAATAATATTATCGTAAACTATCGGTGACCTAACCTTTTCTGCCATAACTTTCCTCCAGAATAGAAACACATGTGTTCGGCTTCGAGATGGCTGGCCGCCGTTTCGAATGCTGGGTTAGTGATTGATGGCATCACGGCTCCCCCGGTGTGAACGTGGCAGATTAGAGTAACTCTGGGTGCTTGTAAAGTTTGAGTTTTGGGCTGTGTTTTAGCTTCTGGTCAGGAAAACAATGCCATTATTTTCTTCCATATGAGTTTATTACATGATTGAGACATTAATTAATCTTCCACTGGTAAAGTCCCTATATTGCAATTTGGATATTTGTCAGAACTTGAGCAAACTAATGGATGACGAGCCTGTGAATAAAGTGTTTGTGTGCGCGTTACGTAAAAAAAATGATTGTCTTTAAAATGCACAGGGCATGTGGGAAGACAGAAAGAACGCGTATGTGTGTGTCTGTGAAGTGATGATGTGTTGGGTGAGGGCCTGATTTCAAGGTCGGACAGGAAATGCCTGTGCAGATGGAACAGTAATGTGGACACACTGAGAACGGTTCACAGGAAACAGCCGACTCTGCAGCTGCGTGTGGGTATTTATGTGTGTGCTTGTGATTAACAGCAGCAGTTTGCTGCAGAAGAGGCAGCACAGGGATGCAGTGACAGTCATCTGACCTGGGTGGCTACACCGATTCAACTGAATACGTTAAGCTTCTCTTTCATTGTCTCTTCCCCTGATTTATTTATGCAAGACTGGAGGAAGTTCAGCTGCTGTGAACGGACTCAACCTTTCAGACAAAAAGTCAATTCATGAGATTTATCAGTTTTTATTTAATTTTCGAGGGGTTTTGTAGCAAAATATCTGAAACAATAAAATCCACAATCTCGAAAATGTATTAACTGCACTGAAATCTAATGAATATAGGTCCATTTTAAAGGGTGAGGCGAAAACCAAAACCGCACAAGGGGTCACAGGCTGAGCTGAGAAATTATTTTTGGATGTGGGAAATAAGAAAAACCTAGGAACTAAAGAATGTTCTTGTTGAACCCCCCCCCCCCCCCCAAAACATGATCACATTTCATCTTGAGGCAATCCTTTTTCTCTTGTATGCTGATGGCACAGCTCTAGAGCAGGGAGCGTTGCACGGTCAGACCACCACTGTGATCCAGACTGAAATAACAGTAACTGGATGGATTGCCGTGACATTTTGGACAGATTGACCCTTGACCCAAGTCAGTTGGATGAATCCAACCTGACTTGGGTGATCCTCTGACTTTTTCTAGTGCCACCAGAAGGTCAGGTTGTTCTTATCTCACCATGAGTTGGCAAAAGATTTCGTACAGACATAATTATTCATCTGGCTGACGACAATTAATGGATGGATTTCCCCCTAAAAAAAATCATGTTCCCTATACAAGATCATTTTAAATACCTTAATTACCTAGAGATAGTATTTAGATTCATTCCTAAGACAATCAGAAATAATTCAGACAATCTTTATTGTCTTTGACACATTGTTTTCAATAGGATCATATTAGTTTCACGTGTTTCTACACATGCTACTCCATAATGGCTCTCTGTCAGAGGGGTCTTCTTAGTGTTTATTCTCCCTGCACTGTGGGGACCCCAGTTCAGTACATTTCAAATTTAACATCATCTTAATATCACAAACTTCAGGTTCAGATCCTCACAGGTGTCAACTCCGCAGACGTTTCTCAGCATGTCCGTGTTTGTAACAGAAAACCATACGTTTACCAGCAGGGCAAGAGGGAATTCCCTTCCCCTATGTTACAGATATTCAGGAAGGGAAGAAATGTTTGGAGTAAAAACACAATAATGGGGTTCCACAGTTAACAGATCTTCATATGAACTGACTAATAAGCATGTTTAAACATCTAGTCCATATATCTGCATTACAGATACCATGTGAAGTTAAACACAAATAAAGATATTAAGATTTCAGGATTTCAGACAAAAGTTTAAACAATACTAACAACACCTTTTCATCCCTAAACGAATCCCTAAATTCAAAGAATACCCTTTGCAATAGAATTATATTGTAAAGAAAATATCCTAATTTTACCTTAATTTCACAGTTGGAGGACACATTTTGAGGGACACACTCACACAGACACACGCACACACACACACACACGCACACACACACACAAACCTTCCCTTGCTCGGTCACTGCTTTGATTGACAGACAGACAGACAGGTAAACCACAGGGCATTCCAAGGCTGCTCAGGTGTGTGTGCATGGGTGTGTATGCGTCGTAGCCTCATCACTATTCATCAGGCCCTGCTGTATTTGCGTCTCATCTGCATACGGGTCCAACGGGGAACAGATTAGCATTAGAGAGAGAGACAGAGAGAGAGGGAGAGAGAGATGGAGGGAGACGTAGAATCACTTTAATTTTTAACAAGATGATATGAAGGAGACACAAAGACCCAAGTACTGCTGGTGCTGCTGCTGACGCAGCCAGAGAGACAGAAAGACGGGGAGAAAAGAGAGGGTCGGGTGGGGTTGGATGTGTGCGAGTGTGCATGTGTGTTTGGTTGGTTGGGGAGGAGGGTGGGGGTGGGGGGGGGGTGACAGACAGGCAGCTTCACCAAGAGGTAAGATGGTGAGGAGCACTGCTGGCATCAATCATGCGAGAGCGCGGATTGTTGAGATCCGTGTTTTTCCATATGAAAACAACATTAAACACAGTCCTGTGTTAATTTTTGCATATTGATCTCCCCCCGTCTCGCCCGCCCCACTCATTCACTGTGTTTGGGTTTGCAGGAGCGCCACTGAACTTACGCATCAAATGTTCATAAATAAGTAAGTGGGACAAACAATGTACCACAGTCACCGTGGAGTCAATATCTCATTAGTGGACTGCACACAGGCAGGCGCGCGCACACACACACACACACACACACACACACACACACACGCACACACAAACACACACACAGACACGCACACAAATACTTTCCAGCACGCATTATTCGCTGTAAAACACTACAACTCATTTTATACATCCTTCATATTTTATCTTTACAATGTTGAGGGTGAGAAACTAAGACTTTATTAATCTGTAGGTGTCTAATGTGTTTATATCTAATATTGATTTATATTTTGCAGTGAAATGTGATTGCTGTGTGGGTTACATATGTTACCTGGCAAAGCTTTTTCATCGTGGGAATTTCATTTAAGTACAGCAGTGCAGCTGTATGAGGTCACTCACGTTTTCTGATTTTAGTTGAATGTTAACAGTTAACACAACCTGGCTCGTGCTTCAAGTCACCTTTTAGATAAATTGTTCTACCTTAACCCTGTGCTGTGACTGCCTACATAAAACCATGGGAAAATACTGTTGGAAAACAATATTACATTATGAAATTTCCTTTCCTTTCCTTGTAGTATTTAAAAGTTATGTTTCGGAGACAAGGTAGCTCTTTTTCAATGGTGAATTTTTTTTTTAATTCGCCACACATCTTTATTAAAAACCTTTCCTTTCCTTTTTCTCTCTGTGTATAAAAAAAACCATTTCATTGTTTGAATGGGATTTCGCACATGGCATTGTTGATGAGATGACTTGGGGATGTGGAATTGTAGCTGACCTTTAAAAGCACTGGTACAAGCAATGTTCAAATACTCCTCCAGTTTGCTGTTGTGAAATATTAAAAAAGATATTCTCTAAGCCTTGAAGTGATAGATGAAACCGTCTTAGCACATGAAGCGTTGCAAGATTTAATTTCTTTTATTTTACTATCATGAGTAAACTAAATTAAATCTGCTATATTGAAATAATACATTAAACATATTAAAATGTTGTGATGTAGAGGTATAAAGTATAAACTAGAATAAAAGTGGGGTCTTTCTTTTGTCAATACCTGAAAACAATGAATTTTCTTTGAACGTTGACGTCTGTTCAGTTGAATTAAATCCCAGTCTCTTTAACTTTTGTGAACACTGAAACATTCAGTCGGAGCCACGTGCACTCTTCTGTCACTCTTCTGAACTGTCACTCTTCTGAACTGTCCCATTATCAAGGTGCTTAATATGCATGTTCATGTCTGCATCATGAGAACATCAGGCCCGTGGCGTGTTCACATCAGTGCCCTGGAAATAATTAGTACCGGTCCCTGAGCTTCTCCTTTCATTTGTCCCTCTGTTTCAACCTCTCCCTCCATCTTTAACTGTCACGCCGTCTCTTTCCCCTGTCGTCCCTCAAGCACCTCGGCCTCTCCCTGACTGCAATACCTGTATGTCACATTCAAACCTTTCATCCGGATAATGTGTCAAACTCCCTCCTTTTAAATCATTCATCTCCCTCAGTTGCTTATGGTCCCTTTATCCCATAGCGATCAGCACATTCCTCCCACACTAAAGGGAATAGTTGACCTCACTGGAAAACTGAGCCAGTCTCTATGATAGAAGGTCTATCGGCCCAACAAAGTGTCTGAATGGCTGCTGTCAAAACAAGTTTTAAAAGGTCTGTCCAGAAAACGGGGTGAGAACTGGAGACAGCGAGGGCCAAGGCAGGTACACATTGAATTCAAACGCACCCCAAACCATTCAGTGGAGTCTGCACATGTTCTCACCCGTAGTTTTGCAACAGCACGTTGTGCAACCGAGGCAAATAGCCCCATTGTTCGACGTCGGGCACGGACATTTTCATCAAGGAAGAACTGTGACAAGATACGACAGCTAATTTCAAGTTCTGTTGTATTAGCAGTGTGATCTGGCAAATGATCCAACTAAAATCACCAAAGTTACACCGAGGTTATGGTAAATGCACGGTATTTGTAGAGCGCTGATCAAGTAAAGCACTTTACAGTACAAGACACACATTCATTCGATCAGCGCTTCTATACGCAGGGCTCATTCTATCACACATCATGCATTCACGGCCTTCAAGGGCAATTAAGGGTTGGGTGTTTTGCCCAAGGACACTGGAGGAGTTGGGGATTGAACCATCGACCCTCTGATCAGTGGACGACCCTCTCCACAATCCTGAGCCACATCCCTTTTCTGTCCTCAAAGATTCCCACTGGAGAACAAACAATAGTATAGATTATATGTAGTATGAAACAGTATATGAGAGGTAATGTTTGACTGTGATTCAGTTTTGGACAGCTTCATCTTTGATGCAGAGCTACCTTGACAGCTTTTCATCCACCCCTTCTCTTTTATACTCTCATTCTTTTATGCACCTTTCCATCCTCCCTCTTAGCCCTCATTGATCTGAACCCCCCCCCCCTCTCTCTCTCACTCTCTCCCTCTCCCTCTCCATCCTCCCTCCGGGCCCCTCAGCTCTGGTGCTGCCCCGCTGTAGTGCCACTCCTAAAGTGACGAGGCTCCCTGAGGACGAGGACTGCATGGTCGTCCCTGAGGGAGGCTGGCGCTGGCATGTTCTCATCTCCCCACACACACACACACACTCACACACACACACACACACACCTTTACTCTCCTCTTCAGACAGCAGTGGTCTCAGCGGGGCTGCCCTGGAGCGTCGCCGCAGCATGCTGGGTACCTGAGAAGCCAGCGATACCAGGGCGGGGCCAGAATGTTAAGTGGTGTGCACGTGTGTTATGTGTGCGTGCAGGGATGTGTGTGCGTTGCCTGCGTGGGGTCAAAATGTTAAGTGGAAGATTAATCAGTAGTAATTGTGTGTATGGTCCATTAAGGGAAGGGCTGGCTGACGGACAAGGGCGAGAAAGAGAGAAAAGAGAAAAAAAAAGGCAATGGATGTGAACGTGAATCCGAATGTGTGTGTGCGTGTGTGTGTGTGTGTGTGTGTGTGTGGACCAACAGAGAAGTGAAACTGGTAGAAATAGCATTTTAACTGTACAGTCCTTTCTATGGTGCTCTGTACTCCATCTCTTTTTATAAATCCCCGTTCTTGTTTGCTTTTTCGTGCACCCCCATCATCATCAATCTTCCTCCCCTTTTTCAGAAATGCATCCGCCTCGGTGCCCAGGGCTGTTGCGAAGTTGCTCTCCTACTTTTAGAAGCAGGACTTACCCGACAACGGCCACCACTGGAAAACGCACACACACACACACACACACACACACACACACCCACACACACACACACACACACACACACACACACCTTTCCCCCAGTGATCTCTTCTGGCTGATTTGGTATTCAAGTGCTGTTGCGGGCCCAGCAGGCCTAAAGCTCTCTTTGTATTGTTTTATTACCCAGGGGCTAGGTCTTGCCACACACACACACACACACACACACACACACGCATGCACACTTTCAAGCACGGCGCAGGCAGCATACAAGTGCAAAGCAGTATTAGCATATTAGCGTATTAGCATCCTGTCCGTCAATTGGCTCTGTCTGGTTTTCTTTTCTCTCGCACGCTGTCAGAATGGAGAGGAAGAGTTTCACGAGGAGGAGGAGGAGGTAAGTGTGGGGGGGGGGGGGGGGGGTTGAGGAGGAAGAGACGGAGAAGGTGGAGGGCTGTTCACTCCTCTCCAATAGACAGATGGTATAGTCTGACTCCTACTGAGTTGTCGACCGGCCAAGACAGAAAGACACAGAGAGAAAGGGATTAAGAGGAGGAGATGGAGGGAGATGGACCTTTCCTCTACTTTTTCGTCTCCTCTTTCAACTCCTCACTCAGTTTCACTGCCAGCCTCGTCTCGTCTCAGCCATCTCTCTTCTTCCGCCCTCCATTTTTCTCTCTGCATGTCATCAGTGTTCTTCATTTGCACCTCTGTTTCGGTTGCTCACCGGTCAGCCGTCACTATTTTTCATTTGACTCCCTCCTCTTGTGTTCATCCATCTCTCCCTCTCTCCCTCTCCCTGAAGCTAGCCCTCCTCCTCCAGGGGGAAGTTCGGTGGCCAAGTTGGGATACGTGAAACAGAGACACACAGAAAGAGAGGGAGAGAGAGAGAGAGAGAGAGAAGAAACTTGAGAAATGTGGGGTCATACAGTACAGCCATGCCTTTAAAAGTGGGAAACTAACTTAAACTCTTGACGGAAAATGTCTCGGGCCAATGAAAGTACAGACGAGATCCCAGGTTTCTGCTGCATGTGCACGTTGGTGATAAGATATTTACTCAGATGTTTTGTGCTACCTTATACTTCTACTCCACCACAATTCATTGGGAAATGTTATACTTTGTCAGTCCACTACGTTTAGCAGGCAGCTGCAGTTACATTTTAGATCAACAATTCCAATTAGAAACATGTGACAAACTTTCAGAATAAAATCCCGTCTTAAAGATCAAGTCAGCGGTTCCCAACCTTTATGGCTTGTGACCTCTGACTCAACACAGTGACCCTTTAACACTACACAATATGAGTGGTTGGACATTCCCCTCTAAACCTCTCCAATTGTTTGGTATAAATAAATGTTTTAGGTGCAAAAAAATTAAATGATAGCAATTCTTTTGCAAATATAGGCCACTTGATGAAAAGCCAAACAACCAATGCATTCATTCGTATGTGCAGCACGCCAGTCGTCTCGCAGCCCTTTGAGCGGCTTGAATGCTGTTTGTACATTATACAGTTATGTCACATACAAACGCATCACACACAGTACTTTTACATCTTTTTATTTGATTAGGATTTTGAAAGCGGCGTAATTTTTCACTTCGTCGACGTTTTAGCATTTAAAGGATCTGAACTCAGTTGACACAGTTGAGACCTGACTAAAGGTCAAGGTTGCCTATGTGAGCCAAAGATACCTGTGCACGGTGCCATGATCTGTCTGACACAACAGGGGGCAGTATGGCTCTGTCCATCGCCTCCTTCGGACAACCACAGTGCTCTTACAGTGTCCAAGTCAGCATCCGATTAGGACTTGTGTGCTTAGTTTAAGAGACTCTACATGTTAGTCACAACTGTTGAAAATCCCAGTAAAACATAGATGGACTTAAAAAAAAATCTAAATAAAATGCATTTATTGAAAATAGAGACATGACAGTTCAAACCCACTTGGGTAGGGTTGAAGAACGACACTGCCTGTTTCCTATTATTTCTGTCATGTCAGGGAAAAGGAGGAGCGGTGAGCTTTTCACTAGAAACGTGAGCAGAGCTCCAAACTCCCGCTTTTCACCCTCTTTCTTTCGGCATCATTCGATATTAAAAGGGGCATAATTACTCCAGAGCAACAAGGGGGAAGTTGAGCCAAGAAAAAAATCAATGTGTATTATCATTCAGGATTTTTCCATCGCAGTTGAAAAAACTTGGATTTTGCATGTCGCACCTCAGGGTTCAAACTGAAATCATAGTTTTCCGAGCCTATTTTTCAGAGTTACATGCCATTTTTCATGGTTTGGATTTAATAGATCATATTTGTTGATGTTACTGTGATAACCCGAGGACAGTAAATGCTGGCATTGATGCATAAACGCATCTCTGAGTCGATTTAATTTAATCTTACCAGTGAAATTCAAATTAAGAAAGAAAGTAGCTCAAGAAAGAAAAAAAAAAAGAATTAAAAAAAAGTTCCAGGACTGATTAG